>NW_027254396.1:300000-459005 GCF_044704955.1 Pristiophorus japonicus | reverse complement strand
AGAGAGATCCTATTTGCCAGCAACAGACAGAAGAAACCATCTGCTGGCAGAAAGGAGGCATGGCTGGAGGTGGCCCAGGAGGTCAGCAGCAGCAGCATTGTGCCATGCTCCTGGATTCAGTGCAGAAAGTGCTATAATAACCTAACCAGGTCAGGAAAGGTGAGTAAGTTCCACATTCACCGATATCCTGTTGTGCACATTATCTCCCACCAACCCCCCCCCTCCCCACCCCACTCTACCTTGTCAAGCCTACTCCATTACTATACTCCTCACTCCGACCTACCTTGCGAGGACACCCATTAAAGAAGCAGTAGCAGGACATTTGGAAAAGCAAAATTCGGTCAGGCAGAGTTAGTGTGGATTTATGAAGTGGAAATCATGTTTGACAAATTTGCTGGAATTCTTTGAGGATGTAACGAACAGGGTGGATAAAGGGGAACCAGTGGATGTGGTGTATTTGGATTTCCAGAAGGCATTTGATAAGATGCCACATAAAAGGTTACTGCACAAGATAAAAGATTACGGGGTTCGGGGTAATATATCAGCATGGATAGAGGATTGGCTAACGAACAGAAAACAGAGAGTAGGGACAAATGGTTCATTCTCGGGTTGGCAATCAGTAACCAGTGGGGTGCCGCAGGGATCAGTGCTGGGACCCCAACTAATTACAATCTATGTTAATGACTTGGAGGAAGGGACTGAGTGTGACGTAGTCAAGTTTGCTGACGATACAATGATGGGAGGAAAAGCAATGTGTGAGGAGGACACACAAAATCTGCAAAAGGACATTGACAGGCTCAGTGTGTGAGCAAAATTTTGGCAGATGGAGTATAATGTTGGAAAGTGTGAGGTCATGCACTTGGGCAGAAAAAAATCAAAGAGCAAGTTATTATTTAAATGGAGAAAGATTGCAAAGTGCTGCAATACAGTGGGACCTGGGGGTACTTGTGCATGAAACACAAAAGGTTAGTATGCAGGTGCAGCAAGTGATCAGGAAGGTCAGTGGTATCTTGGCCTTTATTGCAAAGGTGATGGAGTATAAAAGCAGTGAAGTCTTGCTACAGTTTTACAGGGTATTGGTGAGGCCACACTTGGAATACTGCATGCAGTTTTGGTTTCCATATTTACGAAAGGACATGCTTGCTTTGGGGAGAGTTCAGAGAAGGTTCAGTAGGTTCCGGAGATGGCTTGCATCCAAGGTGTTGTGCATGGAGAAAGAGTCAGATTGAACACTGTGAGCTCAAAGTAAAGTGTGACCGTAGTCCTTTATTGCAGGTCTCCAGAGAGCCTGTCCAACCTGTGAAGCCTTCTTAAATACCTGTGCTCCCACGGGATTATGGGATCCCTTGGGACTCCAGGGGATGAGCCCTCTGGTGGCTGTACAGAGCAAATACAAGTACACACACAATAACACCACTCCCCGCCGCCCCCCCCCACCAAAGTCAATAGTGTAACTATTTACAATGTGAGTCGATCTGGGGCCCTTCTTGTCCTGGTTGATCATCTCGGTGTGAAAGCTGGTGTTGTTAAATCATTTTTTGGGCCCTCGCTGGGCTGCTGTGCAGCTGGCCTTGCTGGGCTGCCTGGTGTGTTGGGCCCTACTGGGCTGCTGTGGATGATGGGTTCTGCTTCGTGGTCAACCGTGGTGCTGGTTGCCACTGATGTGTATGTTGGGGGATCAAAAAAGGTAGGGTACAAGGTGGGTTGCTCAGGATAGTCCGTGAATCTGAGTTTGGTTTGGTCCAAGTGTTTCCGGTGAATGAGTCCATTTGAAAGTTTGACCCGAAACACCCTGCTCCCCTCTTTGGCCACGACAGTGCTGGGAAGCCACTTGGGACCTTGTCCGTAATTTAATACAAATACCGGATCATTGACTTCAATCTCGCATGACACATTTGCGCTATCATGGTATGCAATTTGTTGAAGCCACCTGCTCTCTACCTGTTCATGTCGATCAGGGTGAACTAATGAGAGCCTTGTCTTAAGTGCTCTTTTCATGAGCAGTCCAGCAGGTGGGATCCCAGTGAGCGAGTGGGGTCTCATGCGGTAGCTAAGCAGGACTCGGGAAAGGCGAGTCTGCAGTGAGCCTTCAGTTACCTTCTTCAAGTCTTGCTTGATGGTTTGCACTGCTCTCTCTGCCTGACCATTGGACGCTGGTTAAACGGGGCAGATGTGACATGTTTAATCCCATTACGGGTCATGAATTCTTTGAACTCAGCACTGGTAGAACATGGCCCATTGTCGCTCACCAGGACATCGGGTAGGCCGTTTGTGGCAAACATGGCCCGCAGGCTTTCCGTAGTGGCAGCGGATGTGCTAGCTAACATTATCTCACATTCAATCCACTTGGAGTATGCATCTACAACCACAAGGAACATTTTACCCAAGAACGGGCCTGTATAGTCGACGTGTACCCCAGAACATGGTTTGGAGGGCCATGACCATAAACTTAGCGACGCTTCCCTGGGTACATTGCTTAACTGCGAGCATGTATTACATCTGTGAATGCAGGACTCTAAGTCCGCATCGATACCTGGCCACCACACATGGTATCTGGCTATCGCTTTCATCATTACGATGCCTGGGTGGGTACTGTGGAGGTCATTGATGAAGGTACCTCTGCCCTTCTTGGGGACCACTACTCGATTGCCCTACAGAAGGCAGTCTGCCTGTCTTGACATTTCATCTTTGCACCGCTGAAACAGCTTTATCTCTTCCTGCATTTCCACTGGGACACTGGACCAGCTCCCGTGAAGCACACAGCTTTTGACTAGAGATAATAAGGGGTCCTAGCTTGTCCAGGTTTTGATCTGTTGGGTAGTGATGGGTGATTGCTCACTCTCAAATGTTTCTATAACCATGGCTAGATCTGCGGGCTGCGCCATTTCCACCAATGGCAGCCTACTGAGAGCATCGGTGCAGTTTTCTGTGCCTGACCTGTGGCGGATGGTGTAGTTGTATGCAGACATCGTGAGCGCCCATCTCTGGATGCGGGCCAATGCGTTGGTATTTATCCCTTTACTCTCGGAAAACAGGGATACAAGTGGCTTATGGTCCGTTTCCAATTCGAATTTTCGGCCAAACAAGCATTGATGCATTTTCTTTACACCATAAACACAAGCTAATGCTTCTTTCTCAATCAGGCTATAGGCTCTCTCAGCCTTAGACCGACTCCTGGATGCATAAGCAACTGTTGCAGTTTCCCGAAATCATTAGCTTGTTGCAATACACACCCGACGCTATATGACGACGCATCACATGCCAGTATCAAACACTTACATGGATCATACAACACAAGCAATTTGTTTGAGCATAACAATTTTCTCGCTTTTACAAAGGCATTTTCTTGGCTTTTTCCCCAAACCCATTCATCCCCTTTTCATAGTAAGACATGCAGTGGCTCAAACAGTGTGCTGAGACCCGGTAAGAAGGTACTAAAGTAGTTCAGGAGTCCCAGAAACGACCGCAGCTCCATCACGTTCTGTGGTCTCGGTGCATTCTCGATTGCCTCCATCTTCGCGTTGGTGGTCGTGATGCTGTCCGCCGCAATCCTCCTTCCCAGGAACTCCACTTCAGGTGCCAGGAAACGCACTTCGAGTGTTTTAACCTGAGCCCCACGTGGTTGAGTCAACTAAGAATCTCCTCCAGGTTCTGCAGATGCTCGACTGTGTTCCGACCTGTGACCAAGATGTCGTCCTGGAAGACCACGGAGTAAGGGACCGACTTCAGTAAACTCTCCATGTTTCTCTGGAATATCTCCGCTGCCGATCAGATTCCAAACGAGCATCTGTTATAAACAAAAAGACCTTTGTGCGTGTTGATGCAGGTGAGGGCCTTCGCTGATTCCTCCAGTTCCTGCGTCATGTAGGCTGAAGTCAGATCCAGCTTCATGAACGTCTTTCCTCCCGCCAGCGTTGCAACGAGGTCGTTGGCCTTTGGTAGTGGGTATTGGTCATGCAAGGAGAAACGATTGATAGTTACTTTGCAATCGCCACAGATTCTGATGGTGCCGTCTCTCTTGAGGACTGTGAAGATAGGATTGGCCCACTCGTTGAACTCGATCGGAGAAATGATGCCCTCTCTTTGCAGCCGGTCTAGCTCGATCTCAACCGTTTCTCTCATCATGAACGGTACTGCTCTCGCCTTTTGATGGATGGGTCGCGCCCCCGGAATTAGGTGGATCAGCACTTTTTCTCTTTTGAATTTCCCGATGCCTGGTTCAAACAGCGAAGGAAATTTATTCAAGACCTGGGCACATGAAGTTTCGTCAGCGGGCGATAGCGCTCTGATGCCTTCTCAGTTCCAGCGTATCTTTCCCAGCCAGCTCCTGCCGAGTAGCGTGGGACCATCGCCCGGTACAATCCAGAGTGGTAGCTTGTGCACCGCTCCATCGTAGGGGACCTTTACGGTAGCACTGCCGATTACAGGAATCAGTTTTTTTGTGTAAGTTCTTAGTTTCGTGCGAACTGGAGTTAAGACTGGCCTTGAGGCCTTGTTGCACCACAACCTTTCACAAATCTTTTTTTCCCATGATGGACTGGTTTACGCCGTGTCCAGCTCCATTGACACCGGAAGTCCATTTACTTCAAAGTTCAGCATTATCGGGGGACAATTCATGGTGAATGTGTGCACTCCATGTACCTCTGCCTCCTCGATCTGAGGCTCTGGTTCGTTGTGATCCTCCGTGGCTCTGTCCTCCTCTGCAACATGGTGGTTTTCAGGTTTAACAGGCTTTGCAGCTCGCCTGTACACTCGTTGGAGGTGTCCCATTGTTCCACAGCCCTTGCAAACATACTCTTTGAATCGGCATGAATGGAAACGATGATCTCCCCCGCAGTGTCAACAAGGTGTTAATGGCCTTGCATTCATCCTCATTGATGGTGGACTCTGAGACATCTGCGGATGTGCAGCTGCAGGTATGTGTGACCTGCCCTGTACGTTACGATTCGAAAACAACATCACTTTGTTCACAGTACTTGTAGCAGCACTTGTGTGCTGAGAGATTTGCTTCGTATTGTAACTGGTGGTATTGCTTCGTATGGCTTCATATGGCTATGGCCTTACTCAAGGTTGGGGTCTCGACAGTCAACAATTTGCGAAGTATGGTTTCGTGGCCAAGTACGAAAAAGTCTCTGAGCATGTACTCCAAATGTCCTTCACATTCGCAATGTCCTGCAAGGCGTCTTAGCTTGGCGACATAACTCGCCACTTCCTGGCCTTCAGACCTTTTGTAGGTGTAGAACCAGCACCTCGCCATCAGAACGCTTTCCTTTGGGTTCAAATGCTCTCGGACTAGTGTGCGTAAATCGTCATACAATTTCTTCATGTGTTTCGCTGGAGTGAGCAGATTCTTCATGAGGCCATACGTTGGTGCCCCACAGACAGTGAGAAGGATCACCCTTCATTTGGCAGCACTCTCTTCCCCATCTAGCTCATTGGCCACGAAGTATTGGTTGAGTCGCTGCACAAAAGTTTCCCAATCATCTCCCTCTGACAATTTCTCCAGGATGCCCACTGTTCTCTGCATCTTTGGGTTTGTTATCTGTATCTCATCGCCAGTTGCTGTGTATGGAGAAAGAGTCAGTCTGAACACTATGAGCTCAAAGTAAAGTGTGATCCTAGTCTTTTATTGCAGGTCTCCAGAGTGCTTCTCCAACCTGTGAAGCCTCCTTAAACACCTGTGCTCCCAAGGGATTATGGGATCCCTTGGGACTCCAGGGGATGAGCCCTCTGGTGGCTATACAGAGTAAATACAAGTATACATATATAATACTCGGGTCATCAGAGAAGTAGCGACAGGGACTGTGGATGCATTGGTTGTAATTTACCAAAATTCTCTGGATTCTGGGGAAGTCCCAACAGATTGGAAAACTGCAAATGTAACGCACCTATTTAAAAAAGGAGGCAGACAAAAAGCAGGAAACTATAGACCAGCTAGCCTAACATCTGTGATTGGGAAAATGTTGGAGTCCATTATTAAAGAAGCAGTAGCAGGACATTTAGATAAGCAAAATTCGGTCAGGCAGAGTCAGCATGGATTTATGAAGGGGAAGTCATGTTTGACAAATTTGCTGGAGTTCTTTGAAGATGTAACGAACAGGGTGGATAAAGGGGAACCAGTGGATGTGGTGCATTTGGACTTCCAGAAGACATTTGACAAGGTGCCACATAAAAGGTTACTGCACAAGATCAAAGTTCACGGGGTTGGGGATAATATATTAGCATGGATAGAGGATTGGCTAACTAACAGAAAACAGAAAGTCGGGATAAATGGTTCATTCTCTGGTTGGCAACCAGTAACTAGTGAGGTGTCGCAGGGATCAGTGCTGGGACCCCAACTTTTTACAATCTATATTCACGACTTGGAAGAAGGGACTGAGTGTAAGCCAAGTTTGCTGACGATACAAAGAACTGCAAAAGCTTCTATAAATATGTGAAGAGAAAAAGATTAGTGAAGACAAATGTGGGTCCCTTGCAGTCGGATTCAGGTGAATTTATAATGGGGAAGAAAGAAATGGCAGACCAATTGAACAAATACTTCGGTTCTGTCTTCACGAAGGAAGACATGAATAACCTTCCAAATGTACGAGGGACAGTGGGTCTAGTGAGAAGGAGGAACTCAAGGATATCCTTATTTGGCGGGAAATTGTGTTAGGGAAATTGATGGGATTGAAGGCTGATAAATCCCCGGCGCCTGATAGTCTGCATCCCAGAGTACTTAAGGAAGTGGCCCTCGGAATAGTGTATGCATTAGTGATCATTTTCCAACAGTCCTTCGACTCTGGATCAGTTCCTATGGACTGGAGGGTAGCTAATGTAGCACCACTTTTTAAAAAAGGAGGGAGAGAGAAAACGGGTAATTATAGACCGGTTAGCCTGATATCAGTAGTGGGGAAAATGTTGGAATCAATCATTAAGGATGAAATAGCAGCGCATTTGGAAAGCAGTGACAGGATCGGTCCAAGTCGGCATGGATTTATGAAAGGGAAACCATGCTTGCCGAATCTTCTGGAATTTTTTGAGGATGTAACTAGCAGAGTAGACAAGGGAGAACCAGTGGATGTGGTGTACTTGGACTTTCAGAAGGCTTTTGACAAGTTCCCGCACAAGAGATTGGTGTGCAAAGTCAAAGCGCATGATATTGGGGTAAGTACTGATGTGGATAGAGAACTGGTTGGCAGACAGGAAGCAGAGAGTCGGGATAAACGGGTCCTTTTCAGAATGGCAGGCAGTGACTAGTGGAGTGCCGCAGGGCTCAGTGCTGGGACCCCAGCTCTTTACTATATACATTAACGATTTGGATGAAGGAATTGAGTGTAATATCTCCAAGTTTGCAGGTGACACTAAACTGGATGGTGGTGTGAGCTGTGAGGGGGACACTAAGAGGCTGCAGGGTGACTTGGACAGATTAGGTGAATGGGCAAATGCATGGCAGATGCAGTATAATGTGGATAAATGTGAGGTTATCCATTTTGGGGGCAAAAACACGAAGGCAGAATATTAGCTGAATGGCGGCAGATTAGGAAAAGTGGAGGTGCAACGAGACCTGGGTGTCATAGTTCATCAGTCATTGAAGGTTGGCATGCAGGTACAACAGGCGGTGAAGAAGGCAAATGGTATGTTGGCCTTCATAGCTAAGGGATTTGAATATAGGAGCAGGGAGGTCTTACTGCAGTTGTACAGGGCCTTAGTGAGGCCTCACCTGGAATATTGTGTTCAGTTTTGGTCTCCAAATCTGAGGGAGGATGTTCTTGCTATTGAGGGAGTACAGCAAAGGTTCACCAGACTAACTCCAGGGATGGCTGGACTGTCATATGAGGAGAGACTGGATCAACTGGGTCTTTTTTCACTGGAGTTTAGAAGGATGAGAGGGGATCTCATAGAAATGTATAAGTTTCTGACGGACTGGACAGGTTAGATGCGGGAAGAATGTTCCTGATGTTGGGGAAATCCAGAACCAGGGGGCATAGTCTTAGGATAAGGGGTTGGCCATTTAGGATGGAGATGAGGACAAACTTCTTCACTCAGAGAGTTGTTAACCTGTGGAATTCCCTGCCGCAGAGAGTTGTTGATGCCAGTTCATTGGATATATTCAAGAAGGAGTTAGATATGGCCCTTACGGCTCAGGAGATCAATGGGTATGGAGAGAAAGCAGGAAAGGGGTACTGAAGGAATGATCAACCGTGATCTTATTGAATGGCGGTGCAGGCCCGAGGGGCCGAATGCCCTACTCTTGCGCCTATTTTCTATGTTTCTATGGGAGGAAAAGAAATGTGTGAGGACACAAAAATCTGCAAAAGGACATCGACAGTTTAAGTGAGTGGGCAAAAATTTGACAGATGGAGTATAATGTTGGAAAGTGTGAGGTCATGCACTTTGGCAGAAAAAAATCAAAGATCAAGTTATTATTTAAATGGAGAAAGATTGCAAAGTGCCACAGTACAGCGGGACCTGTGGGTACTTGTGCATGAAACGCAAAAGGATAGTATGCAGATACAGCAAGTGATCAGGAAGGCGAATGGTATCTTGGCCTTTATTGCAAAGCGGATGGAGTATAAAAACAGGGAAGTCTTGCTACAGCTCTATAAGGTATTGGTGAGGCCACACCTGAAATACTGCGTGCAGTTTTGGTTTCCATATTTACGAAAGGATATACTTGCTTTGGAGGCAGTTGAGAGAAGGTTCACTCGGTTGGTTCCGGGGATGAGGGTGTTGACTTATGAAGAAAGGTTAAGTAGGTTGGGCCTCTACTCATTGGAATTCAGAAGAATGAGAGGTGTTCTTATCGAAACATATAAGATTATGAGGGGGCTTGACAGGGTGGATGCAGAGAGGATGTTTCCACTGATGGGGGAGACTAGAACGAGAGGGCATGATCTTAGAATATGGGGCCGCCCATTTAAAACAGAGATGAGGAGAAATTTCTTCTCTCAGAGATTTGTAAATCTGTGGAACTCGCTGCCTCAGAGAGCTGTGGAAGCCGGGACATTGAATAAATTTAAGACAGAAATAGACAGTTTCTTGAATGATATGGGGGATAAGAGATTATGGTAAGTGGGCAGGGAAGTGGACCTGAGTCCATGATCAGATCAGCCATGATCGTATTAAATGGCGGAGCAGGCTCGAGGGGCCCTATAGCCTTTTCTCCTATTTCTTATGTTCTTATGTTCTCATTCTATGCCCTTCCTCACATCCCATCTATCCATCCATCACTTGACTCCCTCTGAGATAAACCGACAACTTCCCTCTGTGCCTCTCCTGGAACCCTCCGAAAGGCCATCAAGGCACTCATCGCTGCCTCTTCACGAGAAGCAACCTCAACTATCCCATCCTACGGTAGGAGATCAGAAAGGTCTCGGAGGCATTGGAGGAGCATCGTTTGGTCAACCGTGTCAAAGGCTGCAGGCAGGTCGAGAAGGACGAAGGATAGTTTGTCTTGTCACAGTCACATAGGATGTCATTTGTGACTTTGATGGGAACCCGTTACAGTACTGTGATGGGCGAAAACCTGATTGGAGGGATTCAAACGTGGAGTTCTGGGGAAGATGACACAAATTAGGGAGGCAACAATACATTCAAGTACTTTGGAGAGGAAAGGGAGGTTGGAGATGGGCTGGTAGCTTGCAAGAACGGAGAGCCAAGGGTTGTTTTTTTTTGAGGAGGGGATGATGACAGCAGATTTGAAGTACCTGAAGCGAGCGAACCGTTCATAATGTCAGCTAACTAAGGCCAGGAAGGGAAGTTGGGTGGTCAGCAGTTTAGTGGCAATAGAGTCGAGGGAGCAGGAAGTGGGTCTCCTGGACAAGATGAGCTGGGAGAGGGCATGAGAGAGATCGGAGAGAAACTAAAGAAAGATGCGAGTTCAGGGCGAGGGCAGGTGGGAAACTTTGAGGAAGTTTGGTCCAGTGAAGCTAAACTTACAAAAGCATATTGCACTGTTGATGTGAGTGTGCTTCCTTATGCTAATATTAGTTCAGTTTTTCAAGAATAGATGCCAGTTGAATTTTGAAACCCAACTCATGATCTCACCTGTGTTTTGTGGGATTAGGCTGGATAGCTCTTGGTCGGCCGGCACGGACACGATGGGCCGAAATGGCCTCCTTCTGTACTGTAAATTTCTATGATTCTATACTCTCTCAAGGACCTACCCACCCAGCTCGCCCAATGGGGGCTAATCTTGCGAACCTCCTCCTGGTCAAACTCACTCCTCCCTGTGCTGACCCTGTGGATTCTGGCAGTGGATCAGTCATCACCGACTCGCTTCGCATTACCCTCTGTCTGTTCATTTGTGAACACGGCCCTTGCCATCCATGAGATTATCGTGAATGATTACATCACCATCATGGTCTTGACGGAAAGCTGACTGAGGGATCATGACAGCTTACCCTGAAATGAAGCCTACCTGTCTGGCTATAGGTTCCACCACTTGCCCCGCTCAGACCACCATTGTGGCGGTGTGGCTCTCCACCAAATCACACCTTGGTCTGTCCCCCTACTCCTCTGGTACTTTCTCCTCCTTTGAGCATCTCACCTCGTTCCACCCCCCTCACATCTCATTTAAAATTCTCGTTCTCCACCACCCAGCCAAGTACCATAAACATTTTATCAGCGAGATTATCTTTAGTGCTCCCTCCCTCAGCCTCTGCACCAAGCAATTTCTCATCCCCAATGATTTTAACCTCCATCTCAATCCATCATGTTTTCTCTCCTATGATTTCACTACCCTCCTCCCTTAATCTCTTTCTCCACATAAACTCCCCAACACATATCCACGTCCTTGGTCTCACCTTGATCTCTCGTGGCCTCGCTACTCCCATCGTGTCACTCACATATAAGGCCATCTCTGACCACTTCCTTGTATTACTCTCCACCACATCACCCTCTCCCCCCCCTGACCCCTGCCCCCTCTGCCCCAGGCCCGCCCTGACCCTACTTCCTTCTGTGTCCGGCCCGGGAAAAAAACTCTCACCCACATCACTTACAACTGCACTTACAAAATCCAAACTGTCCAGCCTTTGGCCCTCGATTCAATCTGACATTTCTGCAGCTACCGACCTGCTCAACCACACCCTGACCACCACCGTTGATGCTCCCGTCTCTGTTAAAACCATTGCACTCCCACCCTGTCCGTTCTGCCTGGTACTTGAATGGATATGGCAGACAACTGGTTTAGCCATTCACTCTCCGATATGGCTGGACCACATCAAGCATTATCGGGTTTTGCTCTCGCCTTCCAAAACTGATCACTATTCCAGGATCAATATGTAGCTGATATTGTTAACGGTTCTCCTCGGGTACTGTCTCCCTTTCCTCAAAAAAACCAATTCTGGACTCAACGAGCTTGCAAACTTCCTGCCCATCTCCATCCTCCCTTTCCCTTCCAGAGTCTTTCATCGTGTTGTCGCCTCCCCCGGAGCTCCAGGTTTGAATCCCTCCAATCAGGTTTCCACCACTGCCACAGAACCAAAACAGCTTTTATCAAAGTTACAAATGACAGCCTTTGTGACGGTGGCAAAGATAAACTTTCCCTTCTTGACCAGCCTGCAGATTTTGACACGGTTGACCACTCCATCCTCCTCCAACGCCTTCCCACCTTCATCCAGCTGGGTGGGACTGCACTCGCCTGCTTCCATTCTTATCGAGCTAATTGTAGCCAGAGAGTCACCTGCAATGGATTCTCTTCCCGTTCCCACATCGTTACCTCTGGTGTCCTCCAAGGATCTATCCTTGGCCCCCTCCTATTTCTCATCCTTATGCTGCCCTTCAGCGACATCATCCAAAAACACAGCATCAGTTTCCACATGTATGCTGTGACAGCCAGCTCTACCTCACTTCTCTTGACCCCTCCATGGTCTCTAAGTTGTCAGACTGCTTATCTGACATCCAATACTTAATCAGCTGAAATTTCCTGCAATTAAATATTTGGATTTTTCTGAGTCTCACCCACACAGTGCGGAGAGACCCGGGATATGGTGGGAAACCCGCAAGTGTGGAGTGACTTCACAGATCGTGAGCGACTTCAGGGGTGGGTTCCCTGAGTGGTGGGCTGGCTTCCAGTCGTGTGGGAAACTCAGAGAAGGAGACCGCAGCAACAGGTAAGTGGTGGGCCCAGGATAGTGGGGACAGGGGTTCCAATCCCTGTGTCCGGGGTTAGGGGGGGTGCGGGCGGTAATTGTTCCTGGCGCAGAGTATGATCCCTCGGGAGATCGGATCCCTGACCCCGGGGGGGGGGCGGGTGTGGGGGGAGTGTTCCAGGCCCGGGCTATGATCCCTCGGGAGGTCGGATCCCTGACCCCGGGGCGGGGGGGAGGGTGTGGGGGGAATGTTCCAGGCCCGGGCCTATGATCCCTCGGGAGGTCGGATCCCTGACCCCGGCGGGGGCGGGGGAGGGGGGGAGGGGTTGCGGGCGGTAAGTGTTCCAGGCCCGGGCTATGATCCCTCGGGAGGTCGGATCCCTGACCCCGGGGCGGGGGGGGAGGGTGTGGGGGGAATGTTCCAGGCCCGGGCTATGATCCCTCGGGAGGTCAGATCCCTGACCCGGCGGGGGGGCGGGGGAGGGGTTGCGGGCGGTAAGTGTTCCAGGCCCGGGCTATGATCCCTCGGGAGGTCGGATCCCTGACCCCGGCGGGGGGGGGGGGGAGGGGCTGCGGGCGGTAAGTGTTCCAGGCCCAGGGTATGACCCCTCGGGATGTCGGATCCCTGACCCCGGGGGTGCGGGGGGGTTGATGTGTTCCACGCCCAGGGTATGACCCCTCGGGAGGTCGGATCGCTGACCCCGGGGGGGGTGGGTGTGTTCCAGGCCAGGGTATGACCCCTCGGGAGGTCGGATCGCTGACCCGGGGGGGTGGGTGTGTTCCAGGCCCAGGGTATGACCCCTCGGGAGGTCGGATCCCTGATCCCGGTGGGGTGGGTGTGTTCCAGGCCCAGGGTATGGCCCCTCGGGAGGTCGGATCCCTGACCCCGGGGGGGTGGGTGTGTTCCAGGCCCAGGGTATGACCGCTCGGGAGGTCTGATCGCTGACCCCGGGGGGGTGGGTGTGTTCCAGGCCCAGGGTATGGCCCCTCGGGAGGTCGGATCGCTGACCCCGGGGGGGTGGGTGTGTTCCAGGCCCAGGGTATGACCCCTCGGGATGTCGGATCCCTGACCCCGGGGTTGGGGTGTTGCGGGCTGATGCTGGGTGAGCGGGGGGTCAGGAGCAAGCATTCCTGCTCCTCCCGTCCCATCAGCATTGCTCCCCGAGGCTGAGGCCGCCTCATTGCAGCCACCGGAAATCCCAAGCCCCGGGATCTCAGCCGTCTGCAGTAAAACTGGCCAAGTTGGTTAAAGTAGAGGTTTCAGGCCTCATTATAATATTTAAATTGCCAACCCTCCTCTTGGCAGTGGGTTGGCCCCATGCCCCTATCCCACCTCGGTGAAAGTGGGCGGGTTGGAGGCTGATTGGGGTCGGCTTTTACATTTGTTTCAACTTTCATTTCCAACCCACCCACTCTTCCCACAGAAAATTCCGGCCACAATCTACGTTCGCTAGCCACTGACTCCATCCTTCTCCATAGCATCTGTCAGAGGCTGAACCAGACTGATCGCAACTTTGGTGTCATATTTCATCCTGAAATTAGCTTCCGACCACATATCTGCGCCGTAACTAAGACAGCCGATTTTCACCTCCGTAACATCGCCTGTCTCCGCCCTTGCCTCAGCTCATCCATGCTGAAACCCTCATCCATGCCTATGTTACCTGGAGACTTGACTATTCCAACGCACTCCTGGTCGGCCTCCCACATTCTACCCTGCGTAAACTTGAGATCATCCAAAAGTCGGCTGCCTGTGTCCTAACTCACACCAAGTCCTGCTCACCCATCACCCCTGTGCTCGCTGACCTACATTGGTTCCCAGTTCAGCAACAGCTCGATTTTAAAATTTTCATCCTTGTTTTCAAATCCCTCCATGGCCTCGCCCCTCCCAATGTCTATAATCTCCATCAGCCCCACAACTCCCCGAGCTATCTACACTCCTCTATTTCTGTCCTCTTGGGCATCCCTAATTTTAAATGCTTAATTATTGGCAGCCGTACCTTCTGTTGCCTCGGCCCTAAGCTCTGGAATTGCCTCCGTAAACCTCTTTGCCTCTCTACATCTCCTTTTTCCGTTAAGATGCTCCTTGAAACCTACCTTTTTGGCCACGTTTTTGGTCATCTGCCCTAATATCTCCTTATGTGGCTTAGAGTCAAATTTTGTTTGATAACGCTTCTGTGAAGTAACTCGGACCGTCTTACTATGTTTGAGGCAGTATATTAACACAAGTTATTGTTGTTGTTGTTGTGATCGGGATGGGAAGGTGGGTCATGAGCTTTGCCCCGAGGGATGGCCTGGGTGGGAAGGAAGAGAAGGATGCGGCAGCGAAGGCTGCTACTTGTAAGGAGGCAGTGACGGGTTCCTCAATAGACCCTTCGACAGAGGCACAGGGGAAAGCTGTGGGCTTATCCAAAGGGGGATCAAACCTGACAGTGCCAGGACAGTAGGCTGGGTTGGAGAAGGAATTGAGGGGTCAAATGACATTTGAAAAATGAAAGGTGACATGACTGGGTGATAGGAAGGGGAGTAGACAGGAGAGCAGGGAGGAGCGAAGAGAACAAAAATGGAGATGGAAGTAATGGGCTTGGGTTTGATCTGTGGGGATGTGAAGAGCTGCAAAGAGAATGGAGAGAGAGTCCTTGGCCCAAAGCTCCCGTTGACCCTTTGAGGGGACAGAAGTGCAGCGGGGTGGGACTTCTCGCTGCTCTTTTTCTGTCTCCTTGATCCTTTCCCAAATCCTGTGGATGGGGTCATTGGGATATCCAAGGTGGGCACACACAGTTGTAGTTCCCCAATGGAGGTGTCCACCGCACTGAGCAGGTGAACTGAGGAGCAACTCCCTGCAACTCCATGACAAGGCCCAGAGGCTAAAAGCAAAGATAAATGTTTGAAAATGTTGTCCTGCCCGTGTGGGATCAGAGGGTAAACTCTGTGAAGGTAATAAGTCCCTTCAGGATCAATCACCTCCGTGTTCATTATTCATGGGACTTCTTCAGGACACAACTGGACCCGTGCCCGCTCTCAGCAGTGTGCCTATCACTGGGTCTATCGGGCACAATGGGCAGAATTCCTGGGCGTGTCCTGGAAAGCCCCAGACATGCCCCCAGTCAGTGCGATGTAACGGGGCAGGTCTGAGCGGGGCAGCCCCTCCATTGAGCACAGTTTCCCAGGGAAGTTGAAATGGCCTCCACACTAATAGCAGCCAGCAGTCACATTGCAGTTCTTCACATCTCCACAGATCAGAATCTACCCTCGTAAATCCTTTTAAAAGGGAATTAGACTTTTAGGGAAAAAGAGTAAGATTGCAAAGAGTGCGGGGTGCAAACAGCGATGGGATTAGAACAGGTGGCTGATGTGGCTCAATAGGCTCTGCTCAGTCAGTTATTAAAATAGTTTAGCCTTCTTTTGTACATCACAGGACTCCGAATTACATTTATTCATGAGGCTCCCGTCTGAGTCAAACAAGTGCCTCAACCACCCAAGAAAACATCAGCATTAAAATGTCCGCGGGCCAGTGAACGAGCAGGAACTTTACTGTTTGTGTTTATAACAGTCCAAAAAGTACTTCATTGGCTGAAAAGCACTTTGAGAGGTTCGGTGGTCTGAAAGACGTGATATAAATCCAGGTCTTTTTTTTCAGTCCCATTCCGTCCAGTTACTGTCAGGCAGAAGGAGGTAAGAGTCTCCCTAGTAGGGGCTGGATTTTCACTATGTTGCCGCCTATGTTTGTGCCCCAGGGGGCGGTAATGGAGGCGGGGATGGTTTCCGGGCGGCCGGCCAGATCCCAGTGTCCCGCCGGGGGCACAGAGCAGCACTGCCTGGGAGCATTAAACCGGCATCCTTTGAAATCTGGCGCTTTCACCAAAAACCTTTTTCCTTCCTTTCAGGTATCAAGGATTGTAAACTCCAACAACTCTTGGACACCAATGCCCCTCCGAAACCTTCTCCCCGACACTTCCCCCTGATCCCATCCCTTCTTCCAATCTCATCCCCTGCCATGTTTTCACTATCGCCTCTGACCTTCCTCTCTCTGACCCCGAACGATCAGTCCTCAGCAAAGGTCAGAGCTTCATCCCCTTACGCCCCTACCTCAATGAATTCCGAGCTCGGCACAATGCTGAGCTCTTTTTCCGCCACCTTCGCCTTCTTGCCCACTTCTTCGGCCAGGAGTCTTCCCCCCACACAGCCGACCCTTTCTCACGCTTTCAGAAATCTCGCTCTACCTGGACCTCTCCCTCTGGCCTCGAACCCTCTCTAGACCTCTTCATTGCAAATTGCCGATGATACATCGGCCATCTTAATTTCTCTGCTCCCCTCACTCACTCACTCCAACCTACCTCTATCTGAACTTGCAGCAATCCGCTCGCTCAGATCCAACTTCAACCTTGTGAATAAACCTGCTGACAAGGGCGGCGCTGTTGTTTGGCAAACCGACCTCTACCTTGCAGAGGCTGATCGCCAACTCTCTGACACCTCCTCCGACCACCCCCTGAACCATGACCCCACTGCCGATCGTCAAGCCATCATTTCCCAGACTGTCACTGACCTCATCTCCTCTGGAGATCTTCCCTCCACAGCCACCAACCTCATAGTTCCCCAACACCACACAGCCCACTTCTACCTCCTGCCTAAGATCCACAAACAGGACTGCCCCGGTAGACCCATCGTTTCAGCCTGTTCTTGCCACACAGAACTTATTTCTTCTTATCTCGACTCTATTTTCTTCTCCCCTTGTCCACTCTCTTCGACGCCCTTCGTCATTTTAACAGTTTCCAGTATCCTGGCCCCAACCATCTCCTTTTCACTATGGACGTCCAATCCCTCTACATTTCCATCCCCCACCAGGATGGCCTGAGGGCGCTCCGATTCTTCCTCGAGCAGAGGCCCAACCAGTCCCCATCCATCACCACCCTCCTCCGTCTGGCTGAACTTGTTCTCACATTGAACAACTTCTCCTTTAACTCCACTCACTTTCTCCAAATTAAAGGTGTTGCTATGGGAACCCGCATGGGTCCTATCTATGCCTTTTTGTGGGATATGTGGAACATTCTTTGTTCCAGTCCTACTCGGGTCCCCTCCCTCACCTCTTTTTCCGGTACATTGATGACTGTATCGGTGCCGTTTCCTGCTCTCGCCCTGAACTAGAAAATGTTATTCACTTTGCATCCAATTTCCACCCTTCCCTCACCTTCACATAATCCATCTCCGACTCTTCCCTTCCCTTCCTCGACTTTTCTGTCTCTATTTCTGGGGATAGACTTTCGACCAGTATCCACTAGAAGCCCACTGACTCCCACAGCTGCCTGGACTATACTTCCTCCCACCCCACATCTTATAAGGACTCCATTCCATTCTCCCAGTTTCTCCGTCTCCGTTGCATCTGCTCTGATGACGCCACCTTTCACACTCGTGCCTCTGATATGTCTTTTTCCTCAGCCGAGGATTCCCCTCCGCCGTGGTTAAGATGGCCCTCGACCGTGCCCGTTCTATTTCCTGCATCTCTACTCTCACCCCTTCCCCTCAGAACCATGACAGGATTCCCCTTGTCCTCACCTTTCACGCCATCAGCCTGCACGTTCAACGGATCATCCTCCGCCATTTCCGCCACCTCCAGTGTGATCCCACTACCAATCACATCTTCCCCTCCCCTCCCCTCTCAGCGCTCTGAAGGGACCGCTCCCTCCGGGACACCTTGGTCCACACCGCAGTCACCCCCTGCAGCCCCTCCCCATCCCACAGCACCTTCCCGTGCAAGTGCAGGAGATGTAACACCTGACCTTTTACCTCCTCCCTTCCCACTATCCAGGGTCCCAAATACTCCTTCCAGGTGAAACCGATTTACGTGCACTTCTTTCAATTTCGTATACTGTATTCGTTGCTCATAATGTGGTCTCCTCTACACTGGGAAGACCAAGCGAAGATTGGGTGACCGCTTTGCTGAACACCTCCGTTCAGTGTGACCCTGAGCTTCCGGTCGCCTGTCACTTTAATCCTCCACTCCACTCCCACTCTGATATCTCCATCCTCGGACTCCTCCACTGTTCCAGTGAAGCTCAACGCAAGCTCGAGGAACAGCACCTCATCTTTCGTTTAGGCACTTTACCGCCTTCTGAGCTCAAGATCAAGTTCAACAATTTCAGAGCATAACCTCTGGCCATCTTTGGCTGTCTTCCCCCCCCATCTTATGTTTTGTTCTTCTCCGTTTTTTTAATCTTTGTCTCTAATGGCAGCTGGTCATTACTCTGCCATTCACACCAATCCCGCCCTCCTGTATGGCTCAGAGATGTGGACCATACACAGTAGACACCTCAAATCGCTGGAGAAATACCACCAATGATGTCTCCACAAGATCCTGCAAATCCCCTGGGAGGACAGACGCACCAACGTTAGCGTCCTCGATCAGGCCAACATCCCCAGCATCGAAGCACTGACCACACTCGACCAGCTCCGTTGGGCAAGCCACATTGTTGGCATGCCTGACACAAGACTCCCAAAGCAAGGCTCTACTCGGAACTCCTATAGGGCAAGCGAGCCCCAGGTGGGCAGAGGAAACGTTTCAAGGACACACCCAAAGCTTCCTTCATAAAATGCAACATCCCCACCGACACCTGGGAGTCCCTGGCCAAAGACCGCCCTAAGTGGAGGAAGTGCATCTGGGAGCGCGCTGAGCACCTCGAGTCTCGTCGCCGAGAGCATACAGAAATCAAGCGCAGGCAATGGAAGGAGCGTGCGGCAAACCTGTCCCGCCCACCCTTTCTTTCAGCGACTGTCTGTCCCACCTGTGACAGAGACTGTAATTCCCATATTGGACTGTTCAGTCACCCAAGAATTCACTTTTAGAGTGGAAGCAAGTCTTCCTCGATTTCGAGAGACTGCATATGATGATCCAGATTGACTTTTTTCTAACTTCTACCATTACCATTTCAATTCGACCCAACATCCCCTTTGTCTCTCTAATCTCTCCTGCCTTCCACCCTATCACAGACCTTCCCTTTTGTTCTTTCTCACTCTCCCCCTTTCAGTGCTTGAGAACCTGTTCTTTTCGAACATTTGGCAGTTCTGACGAAAGGTCGTCGACCTGAAATGTTAACTTTGTTTTTCTTTCCACAGATGCTGCTTGACCCGCTGAGATTTCCAGCATTCTCTGGTTTTATTTCAGATTCCAGCATCCACAGTATTTTGCTCGTACATTGAAATTTGCTGTGTGCTCACCGTATAGCGTCCCGTAGTGTGCCACGGTGGGACGGCCTGGAAAACCAGGTGATCAGAGCTGTCCCAGCAGCGGTGAGTGCTGGAATTGGTGAATGAGGTAAGTGTGATGGTTTTGTTTTGTTCTATTTTTGTGATGTAGCTTATTGTGGGATGTTTAAGGTATTGGGAATGTTTGTTGTGCTTTCAGGTGTGATTTTTTTTTTGCCACAGAATCCTCTCCTGGAGCACTCCGAGGCCGGCTCTTTGGCAATGGATTTTCAGTTGGTCAGCCGGCTTAAAAGAGGTGTAACGCCTCCCTTATCGCTCTGCCTCACACTCAGGGCCCAGCTGATGAATTTTGCTAACTGAGACGCAAACTGTACCCAGGCTCACTTTACCGCCCTGCCGCCATTACCACTCTGAAATGAGCAGAACCGAAAATCTAGCCCTATGTGTGTATCTTTGCTCTAATGCTGTAAGGAAGTTCAACCCAGGAGTGTAAGGATGTGACCAATTCCCTGTTCGACCAGTGAGCTTGTATTTACTGCAAGGTGTGGTTATGTGTCCTGCCCCACACTGTCGAGTAGGATCACCTTTACTGTTACTGGTCCCCGGTCCCACTACTGAATTAATATTGGGCCAAATTTTGCTGGAGTGGGGCAACTCGCACCATGTGCCGTTAGTTGGACTTTTCCTGCCCCCTTCAGCTCAAAGGGTTTTTGTGCTGTAACTTGCTGGAAGTTCAAGCTCATAGCAGCGTGGCGAGGGCAAAGGGGCATCTAGGACCTGAGTGAAGGACGGGAACAACAGGCTAACTCCTTAACTAATGAGATTTAAACACAGAGAAGTGAACTAGGAATGACTGAGAGTGAATTCAATGTCAGCAAAAGATCGGTTTAAGAGAGACAGAGGAAGGAGACAGGAAGGAAAAGTAGGAAAAAAATAAAATTTTAAATTTGACATTTTTAAAATCTCCAACAACAATTCACTAATTGACGGAATAAGATTCCAGACATTTAATTGTTCACTTTATAGGCCAGGGAGGTTGACGAGCACTCATTCACAAATATCACATTGTTAACAGGGTACCTATGAAGTAACCTCAGGAAACTCACGGGGAGATTAAGGGCGAGATATCGTTTTTTGCGAAGGTAACGTCAGAGCAGCGCAAATCATCCAGGGTGTCCCTTCCCCGCCACAAGTTATTGGCCGATTTGTACATTAATAGTGGCGTGCGGCATTCACACAGTTACTGTTTCAGCAAATTCCGGCCCAGTATCTACATTATTAATACATGCTGCTTCATGCACATCGCTGTATTAGCTTTGTTAACTGTCATTGCAGAATTCACAACAATAAGTTCCAAAGTTTAAAATTTCACAAAACTTACACAGTATAACTGCAGTGCCAAGAATGACTACAGACAGCAGGATGGAGAGACCCAGGAGAATGTAGATGACCAGAGATGACTGTTTTCCTCGGACAGGCTCTGCTGATCGCACACCATGTTCTGCAAAGTGTAAGTGCAAGTCATCACTGAAAGGATGAGAGGGAACCATCTTGTGGAAAAGGCTCCAAACCTTTTCTCATTTGGACCTGGAGAAGAGGCAGAGGAGCCGAGTCTTGTTGTCAACACGAGAATTTTTTAAACTTTGCATGATTGGGCCGATCGAACACATATTTCGTCTATTCAAGAACATTCATCAACAGCAGGTTAGAGATCGAGGGGTTAAAAATTCACCTCCACCCGAAACGAGGTGCACCTTCTGTTTTTATAAGTTTTTCACCGCAGCGGAGGTGCCCTTCAGTTAAAGGGGAGAGCCGCTGCGAGCTCTGTATATTTTAAGTTCGGTCCACCGGCCCACAAGGGAGGGTTTCGGCGGCTATACAGCGCTGCCCCGTGGCAGACACTTTCAGGTGGCCAGAGGCCTTGTCGGGAGGGACAACTTCGGCCCCTAAACTGGGCAGGAAATTGAAGTGACACAAGTTACGGACAGTTACAAATAGCAGTCACAAAGTATCATTGACTCGGGTAATCTGCAAGGTACAAGGAATAAAGACCATTCGTTCAGCTCACACCTCTATCCTCATCATTTCTTCAACTTTTCACCATCCCTCATCCAGCATCTTTACTTCAAAACCTTCCTCACAGATTTCAGTGTGAGCCAACAACACCATCAGTTAAAGGGATGGTCACAGTGGGTTTCTGACCCCACTGCTTTATTCACTGTGTGTTAACACTATCAGTTAAAGGGATAGTCACAGGGGGTTTCTGACTCCACTGCTTTATTCACTGTGTGTTAACACCATCAGTTAAAGGGATGGTCACAGGGGTTTATGAATCCACTGCTTTATTCACTGTGTGTTAACACCATCAGTTAAAGGGATGGTCACAGGGATTTATGACCCCACTGCTTTATTCACTATTCAGCTCTAAAATCCATCAGTTTTTCTGAAGAAATTGAATTTCCTGACAACATGCTCTCTCAACCAATGAGAAATGACCTTTTCGCTGTTGTTAATTGATCTGAGGCTGTTAGTGAATTTGAGCTGATTAACTCAAACTGAATAAATGATACAATAATGATCAGATCACTGATGGGTACCTGGCTTCAACGCTTCCTGTGTTCCTCTGTCTCCTCTCAGTCGGTCAGGACGAAAATTGTCGAGAGTTTGATAATCGTCGAGCTCCATGTCATCAGCTGGAAGAACTTCTGGTCTTTGAAGAACATGTGAGAGGCAGTTAGCGAAATGCGACCTTTTATCTCACACAGTTCCTCTTCCTGCGCTCTCTGTTTCTCTGAAAAACCACAACTGTAAATATTTCCTGCTGTCGGCAGGAGCCCATGGGTGAAAGTGGCCTTCAGCTCCCTGGACCTATTGGGTACATTAAGTGTGCCAATAAAGAGAGTTAGTTCAGGTGTTGTTTAGTTTCTCAGTGCAGTGTAACCAGTTACACACCACAAACTTCAGTCCCTCATATATGTGGCAAATGGGTAGTGGATTTGCATCAAGTCCTATTAAACCCAGTGTCACTTTACCATACATTTAACTTCCCAACTTTGCAGAACTCTAAGATAAGATGTGTCCATTAACTTCGGCATTGGTCTCAAACCTGAACCAACCCAGAGTGCTGCGCGGACAGAGGCTGGATTGTCTAGGACGAGGGATCACCTGCTCAGCCTTTAAAGCCTCCACCATCTACAAGGCTCAAGTCAGGAGTGTGGCGGAATATTCACCACTCACTCGGATGGGTGCAGTACAACAACACTCAAGAAGCTCAACACCATCCAGGACACAGTAGTTTGGTGATTGCTGCCTCTGCCACTGGACTCGTATCCACCGCCTCCACCACCGGTGACCCTGGTGAATCTCTTCACTCTCTCTATGGCCTTACCGTCTCTTCAATAATGGGTTTTGCCCCAAATGCTATTGGCCTTTTTTGTAGCTTGACTTACCTGCACTCAGATTTTCACAGAATTCTGTATTTGAATCTGAATCCCCAAGTCTTTCCATTCATCCACAACCTTTCAGCATCTTTCTATTAATTCTGTACTCCCATTCCATTGAGTGTGCACTCCCATTCCATTGAGTGTGTACTCCCATTCCATTGACTGTGTACTCCCATTCCATTGAGTGTGCACTCCCATTCCATTGAGTGTGCACTCCCATTCCATTGAGTGTGTACTCCCATTCCATTGACTGTGCACTCCCATTCCATTGAGTGTGTACTCCCATTCCATTGAGTGTGTACTCCCATTCCATTGAGTGTGTACTCCCATTCCATTGAGTGTGTACTCCCATTCCATTGAGTGTGCACTCCCATTCCATTGAGTGTGTACTCCCATTCCATTGAGTGTGCACTCCCATTCCATTGAGTGTGTACTCCCATTCCATTGACTGTGCACTCCCATTCCATTGAGTGTGCACTCCCATTCCATTGAGTGTGCACTCCCATTCCATTGAGTGTGTACTCCCATTCCATTGACTGTGCACTCCCATTCCATTGAGTGTGCACTCCCATTCCATTGAGTGTGTACTCCCATTCCATTGACTGTGCACTCCCATTCCATTGAGTGTGTACTCCCATTCCATTGAGTGTGCACTCCCATTCCATTGAGTGTGCACTCCCATTCCATTGAGTGTGCACTCCCATTCCATTGAGTGTGCACTCCCATTCCATTGACTGTGCACTCCCATTCCATTGAGTGTGCACTCCCATTCCATTGACTGTGACTCCAATTCCATTGACTGTGTACTCCTATTCCGTTGACTGTGTACTCCCATTCCATTGACTGTGTACTCCCATTCCGTTGAGTGTGTACTCTCATTCCATTGAATGTGTACTCTCATTCCATTGAGTGTGCACTCCCATTCCATTGAGTATATATGTACATTAACATAAAAAGGCTAAATACATTGATATAAAGTGGTTGATATAATCAGCATTATGGAAAAGAGAAGCAAGCCTGAGCTGGATAGAAAGATGCAGATAGTTTATCACGGCACCACGGATAAAACAATTGTTGTAACAAGATAAGGAAATATTTGCTTCAGCAAGAGTGGCTAATCGAATAGATTAGATTATAACGTGGTTGTTTATACTTATGTTTGTGAAATTATAATCAATAATAACTAAACAGTCAGGAAGTTAGTTTCAGGGTAATGAGAAAATGACTGAAGGAATGAGGAATGTAACGGAAGCTGCAAGGTACCAAGGAATGTGTCCTTGTGAAGCACAGATAGGAAAGGGGACGAGCTGTAGTTTTTCACTGTGACCATGCGTGAGGTCAGGGGTCGGACCAGTGACATGGATTGTTCACTGAAGGGTATAAATAGTGAGAGTCTTGGTGTCAGGGGGCAGATTGAACGTGGGACACCAAGGTTTCATGCAGCGAGCTGACCTGATCTGATATAAGTTACCGTGGATGTGCAGGACTTGCATTTTACTATAATTGGTGGACAAGATACGTCTTGTATAAATAAAGTGTTAATTTTGCTGACACTAGACTCTGGGATCTCGTAATTAGTAAGACAAGGGATCAGCTTGAATCTTACACAGAATCTTAGTGGCGAGCGAAACCAGGAATTGAAAGTGATTTTTTAAAGTGTGATGTGCCTGTCTCAGGAGAAACCACGGCCCCGTGTGGGTCAAGAAATTGCTGCATTAGGGCAGTAAGAACTAACAACATAAGGACCCTTTTAATGATGAGATTTATGTTCCTGCAATACCACTCAACCCATCCAGCCCAGAAAGGCAAACATTTAAACTGTGGATTCTCATTCCTGCAGGGAGTAAATTGTCCTCAGAGATTTTGAAAATTAAAAATTTTAATTTTATTTTCTTACTTTTCCTTTGTCACTTTTTATCTCTCTTTCTTTAATCCAGTCTTTTTTTTCCCTCTCTATCTATTTCTGGGCCTAATTTGGCTCTAATTCGCTCTCCTACTCTGTTGTCCCTGTTTCTTTCCCAATCCTTAAATCTCATTGTTTAAGGAGACAGATTATTGGTCCCATCATTCACTGAGGCTCGAGACGCTCATTGTCCTCACAACACGCTAATAATGCCGTGTACATTTAACTCACCGTTATCAACTCGCACTTCCAGCAGTTCACAAACTGAAGGGTGAGGACAAAGTCTCACAAATGGAGCACGCGAGATGCCCCACTCCAGCAATTTCTGCCTCATTGACTTTCTCCGTTTTTGGG
Organism: Pristiophorus japonicus; assembly: GCF_044704955.1. Lineage (NCBI taxonomy): Eukaryota > Metazoa > Chordata > Chondrichthyes > Pristiophoridae > Pristiophorus > Pristiophorus japonicus. The sequence continues at coordinate 434,034 of NW_027254396.1, read as the reverse complement.
TTTGAACTGAATTGGTGGAACTGAGGCCAACTCACCTGAATTTACAGCCGAGGGTCTGATTAAATTATGAAACTGGTTTTCTACAGTGGCCACTGCAGTAAACTACTGCAGTAAATGATGTCAACATTCCTGAGTTCACAACACGTGATTGTCACGTGGCAATTGGCACTGCCGAGCTCATCACCCATAACAGGGAATTGATGCTTTAAGGGGTATGAGAGTAAATAAGTGTCATGTATCTCACACAACTGTATATAACTGTATCTTAACATGCTATACATGACTGTAACTAGATATAACCTGTAACCACAAGCATACTTTACCACCAGGGGTGCACTTGCAGGAGACACTGCATACCTGTTCCACACAGGTATATAAAGGCAGGTCTCAGGCAAGTGTGGCACTCGAGAGCTGTGAAATAAGCAGGTCCAGAGTGACCTTGACTTCAACATATGCCTCGTGTAAGTCTGTACTGCAGGGTCAGGACTTTGCAATAAGGAATGAATGTTGACAGCAATTAAGGTACAGGTCGAACCTTCCTTGTCCAGAACTCCCTTATCCGGCACTACCCCTCGTCCGGCACCATTCCCGGCCACCAGGTGGCGCATGCGCAGAACTCCGACATGAACAGGTTGAAGTCCTTCCTCGCTGTTGACTCCCGCAATCGCTGGCCTGACCCCGCGATCCACCGCCATCCCCAACCCCGTCCCCTCCACGATCTCTCTGCCGCACTCCTAGCCCCAAGCCAACCAGTCCTGATATCCCCTTACTCAGTACCTGTATCATCCAATTTAACGTGACCTCCCCATATCCGGCAAAATCCCTTATCCAGCACAGGCCAGGTCCCAAGGGTGTCGGATAAGAGAAGTTCAACCTGTATCTGGGGTTGTTACGTTAATTATTGGGGAACGTGAATATATATGTGAGATTTAAGAAAAACTAGTTAAGGTGCAAGATATTAATTTCAACTTAATATCATTCCCCAAAACCATAAGGTCTGTCTCAGATCCTTGTGCACACATAAGACAGTGTTAGGAAACAACACTTTACATTTTAAATGAGATGAACAACCTTCAATTCTGTCTGCCCCAACAGTACTGTGTTACACAATGAAGATTAACAATGCCGATAACGTAATCAATCAAATGGTTTCAACTTCTTTGAAGAGTTTTGCTTTTTATGAGGATGTAAGTCTTGGAACTCTTCTACTTATTTAGTTACACGTTGTACCTGTGGTGCTGCCGGGTAAGAAAGGTTAGAAATTGGAAATGACTTTTGTGCTTTCGCCAAAAGTGCTTGAAAATTGTTCAGACATTTAAATTAAAGACGAGGGCCTGGAAATTTGTCTGCGCAGCACAGTTTTTGGGCGCTAACCGGCCGACTAAGGTCCCAATATGGCGGGCAGGAAGCGCAGGCACATTTTCAGCCATATTGGTTCAGGTGGATGCACTGGCATCAGGAGCTCCCGTTCAGATTGCTAAAGGGACAAAATGTGTTATTTAAATTAGGCCCTGCACAGTTTGAAGGACCCGTTTTCTGTTCTCGATTGTCCCAGCGCTTCACTCACCACATGCTGCCCTCACACAGCACAACATGGCGATAACCAGCAGGGAGGACCCCTCACCAGCACTATTTCAATGGATCATGCAGTACTCACATGTTACTTGCTGGTTTGCCATCTCAAGTTGTTCATCCAGAATTGGAAAGTTCTGTTTCTGTAAACAGAGCAAGCTGCAGCTCGTCTTGCACTTTTATTGGCTGCCTCATCAATAGTTTCACTGCAGTCAATGGTGGTCTTCTCTGGTCTGTACCTCTACTCCATTTACTCGACTCAGGACAGCAACACATGCCAGGCCTCTGGCCTTCCCCCTCAGAGCACCAGGCCAGACATGGGAGGTGAGACCAGGCTCCCCAGGAACAAGCTCCAGAGATACAGCCAGCAGAGGCTCCATTCCAGGAACAAGCTCCAGAGATACAGCCAGCAGAGGCTCCATTCCAGGAACAAGCTCCAGAGATACAGCCAGCAGAGGCTCCATTCCAGGAACAATCCAGAGATACAGCCAGCAGAGGCTCCATTCCAGGAACAAGCTCCAGAGATACAGCCAGCAGTGACTCCATTCCAGGAACAAGCTCCAGAGATACAGCCAGCAGTGACTCCATTCCAGGAACAAGCTCCAGAGATACAGCCAGCAGTGACTCCATTCCAGGAACAAGCTCCAGAGATACAGCCAGCAGAGGCTCCATTCCAGGAACAAGCTCCAGAGATACAGCCAGCAGAGGCTCCATTCCAGGAACAAGCCACCACAACAGGAGGGTCACCTCAGTCCCATGATCCTTCAGTAGAGCAGGAGCAACCAATCACCTCTTCCAATACTGGCCTTCAGCTTACACTCATTTGGTGCTGACATTCACTCATGTGATGAGTATTGGCATGCTGCTGTTGGGGCAAAGAGGACTAATGTTTTGTCATGCTGTAGATGGGTAGTGGATTGAGGGAATGTTCCTTAATCTGAAAGTGTGAGAGAAGGAGGTCAGGCCCTGGTCTCAAAGGTAGACAGTGTTATACAGAAGAGAGGGCTTCAGTGATGAGCTGTGCTCTGATGCTTTTTGCAGCAGTCACTGAGGAGTCCTCTGAGTGCATGTCATCGTGAGAAGAACATAAGAAATAGGAGCTGGGGTGGGCCATTTGGCCCCTCGAGCCTGCTCCACCATTCAATAAGATCATGGCTGATTTGTTCCTGGCCTCAACTCCACTTCCCCGCCCGCTCCCATAACCCTTGACTCACTGATCGTTCAAAAATCTGTCTATCGCCACCTTAAATATATTCAGTGACACAGCCTCCACAGCTCCCTGGGTTAAAGAATTCCAAAGATTCATGACCCTCTGAGAGAAGAAATTCCTCTTCATTTCCGTTTTAAATGGGCGGCCCCTTATTCTGAAACTATGCCTCGTAGTTCTAGATTATCCCACGAGGGGAAACATCCTCTCTGCATCTACCCGGTCATGCCATGACCCCTCAGAATCTTATGTTTCAATAAGATCACCTCTCAAACTTCTAAACTCCAATGAGTGTTGACCCAACCTGCTCAACCTTTCTTCCGATGACAACCCCTTCATCTGAGGAATCAACCTCGAGAACCTTCTCTGAACTGTCACCAATGCAAGTATATCCTTCCTTAAATAAGGAGACCAAAACTGTACGCAGTACTCCAGTTGTGGTCTGACCAATCCCTCTGCAGTAGTAGCAGGAGTTCCCTACTTTTATACTCCATCCCCTTGCAATAAAGACCAACATTCCATTTGCATTCCTAATTACTTGCTGTAACCGTATACTAAGTATTTCTGTTTCATGTACAAGGACCCTCAGATCCTTCTGTATCACAGCATTTTGTAATCTTTCCCAATTTAAATAATAATTCCCTTTTTTATTTTTCCTTCCAAAGTGGATAACCTCACATTGTCCCACATTATACTCCATCTGCCAAATTTTTGTCCATTCACTTGGTCTATCTATATCCCTTTGTAGATTCTTGTTTTCCCACCTATCTTTGTATCATCAGCAAATCTGTCTACACTTCATCCAAGTCATTAATATAAATTGTAATTAGTGGAAGTCCCAGCAGTGATCCCTGTGGCACCTCACTAGTTACAGTTTGCCAATCCTCTATCCACACGAATATATTATCCCCAACCCCGTGAGCTCTTATCTTGTGCAGTAACCTTTTATGTGGCATCTTATCGAATGCTTTCTGGAAATCCAAATATTATACACGACATCTACTGATTCCCTTTTATCCACCCTGCTCGTTATTTCCTCAAGGAACTCCAGCAAATTTGTCAAACAAGATTTCTCTTTCATAAATTCATGCTGACTCTGTTTTGACTGCATTATGATTTTCTAAATGTCCTGCCACTAATTCCTCAATAATGGATTCCAGCATTTTCCCAATGACAGATGTTAGGCTAACTGGTCTATAGATTCCTGCTTTCTGTCTCCCTCCTTTCTTTAATAGGGACATTGCTTTTGCGGTTTTACAGTCCGCTGGGACCTCTCCAGAATCCAGGGAATTTTGGTAGATTACAACCAATGCATCCACTATCTCTGCAGCCACCTCTTTTTAGATCCTAGGATGTAAGCCATCAGGTCCAGGGGGCTTGTCCAATTTTTGTCCCATTAGTTTGCCGGGTACTTTTTCTCTTGTGATAGTGATTGTTTTAAGTTCCCCCCCAATAGCCCCTTAATGATCAATTATTGGGATGCTTTTAGTGTCTTCTGCCATGAAGACTGATACAAAATATTTGTTCAAAGACTCTGCCATTTCCCTGTTTCCCATTATTGGTTCCTCTAAATGACAACATTTATTTTAGCTACTCATTTCCTTTCTAGATATCTGTAGAAGCTTTTAGTGTCTGTTTTTACATTTTTTGCTAGTTTACACTCATAAGCTATCTTCTCTTCCTTTATCAATTTTTTAGTCTTCCTTTGCTCAAACCTCTGGCCTTCCACTGTTCTTCACAACATTGTATGCCTTTGTTTTCAATCTGATACCATCTTTTACTTCCTTAGTTAGTCACAGATGGTTCACTGAACTATATCTTTGCTGAGAGTTATAAAATATCTCGTTAAATGTTTGCCACTGCTTTTCTTCAGTCTTACCACTCCAGGGACTTGAGCACAAAAAAACTAGGCTGACACTCCAGTGTAGTACTGAGGGAGCACTGCACTGTCGGAGGTGCCGTCATTCGGATGAGACGCTAAACCGAGGCCCCATCTGCTCTCTCAAGTGGGCGTAAAAGATCCCTTGACTATTTCAAAGAAAAGCAGGGGATGTATCCCTGGTGTCCTGGCCAATATTTATCCCTCAATCAACATAAAACAGATTAACTGATCATTATCACATTGCTGTTTGTAGGAGCTTGCTTGTGCGCAAATTGGCTGCCGCGTTTCCCACATTACAACAGTGACTACACGCCAAAAGTACTTCATTGGCTGTAAAGCGCTTTGAAACGTCTGGTGGTTGTGAAAGGTGCTATATAAATCCAAGTCTTTCTTTCTTTTTAATATATCTTGCCAGTCCACTTTAACCAACTCTGCCTTCATACCGTTGTAATTAGGACACTAGTTTGAGACCTAGCTTTCTCATCCTCAAACTAAATTTGAAATTTTACCATGCTGGTTTCTCTTTATCCACACTCCATGTAGTTCTGGCTCCAATGAAGCCAGGGCCTCCTTAACAACAATGTAAAGGACTACAGTCGGATTAGCTACAAGTGTCACAGGAACAAGTCAGGACAAGGTAGTATAGCACCTAGGGTCCCCTACATAGCTAGATCCTGTCTTTGCCCCCTGTTATATATGTTGACTTGTATTTACTCTGTACAGCCACCAGAGGGCTCATTCCCTGGAGTCCCAAGGGATCCCATAATCCCTTGGGAGCACAGGTATTTAAGGAGGCTTCACAGGTTGGAGAGGCACTCTGGAGACCTGCAATAAAAGACACTTTACTTTGAGCTCACAGTGTTCAGTCTGATTCTTTCTCCATACACAACAACTGGCGACGAGATATAGATAGCGAACCGAAAGATGCAGAGAACAGTGGGCATCCTGGAGAAATTCTCAGAGGGAGATGATTGGGAAACTTTTGTTGAGCGACTTGACCAATACTTCGTGGTCAACAAGCTAGATGGGGAACAGAACACTGCCAAATGAAGGGCGATCCTCCTCACCGTCTGTGGGCCACCAACGTATGGCCTCATGAAGAATCTTCTCACTCCAGCGAAACCCACGGAGAAATCATACAAGGATTTGTGTACACTGGTCCGAGAGCATATGAACCCGAAGGAAAGCATTCTGATGGTGAGGTACCAGTTCTACACCTACAAAAGTTCTGAAGGTCAGGAAGTGGCGAGTTATGTCGCTGAGCGAAGACGCCTTGCAGGACATTGCGAATTTGAAGGACATTTGGAGCACATGCTCAGAGACTTTTTCGTACTTGGCATTGGCTACAAAATCATACATCGCAAACTTTTGACTGTCGAGACCCCAACCTTGAGTAAGGCTATAGCGATAGTCCAGGCATTCATTGCCACCAGTGACAATACGAAACAAATCTCTCAGCACACAAGTGCTGCTACAATTACTGTGAACAAAGCGATGTTGTTTTCGAATCGTAACGTACAGAGCAGGTCACACATACCTGCAGCTACATGTCCGCAGATAACTCAGAGTCCAACATCAAGGGTGTTGAATGCAAGGCCATTAACACCTTGTTGGCCCTGCGGGGGTGATCATCATTTCCATTCATGCCGATTCAAAGAGTATGTTTGCAAGGACTGTGGAACAATGGGACACCTCCAATGAGTTTGCAGGTGAGCTGCTAAGCCTGTTAAATCTGCAAACCACCATGTTGCAGAGGAGGACAGATCCATGGAGGATCACAACAAACCAGAGCCTCAGATAGAGGAGGCAGAGGTACATGAGGTGCACACATTCACCACGAATTGTCCCCCGATAATGCTGAATGTTGAATTAAATGGACTCCCAGTGTCAATGGAGCTGGACACAGGCAAAAAGACTTTCAAAGGTTGTGGTGCAACAAGGCCTCAAGGCCAGTCTTAACTCCAGTTCGCACGAAACTAAGAAATTACACAAAAGAACTGATTCCTGTAATCGGCAGTGCTACCGTACATCCAGGGGTATTCAACATTTAGGAAGGATAGGATAGGCAGAGAGGAAAAGGATCGGGGTGGCGTTGCTGGTTTAAGATGAAATTAATGCAATAGTAAGGAGGGACATGAGCCTGGATGATGTGGAATCGGCACGGGTGGAGCTGCGGAATACCAAAGGGCAGAAAACGCTAGTGGAAGTTGTGTACAGACCACCAAACAGTAATAGTGAGGTTGGGGACAGCATCAAACAAGAAATAAGGGATGTGTGCAATAAAGGTACAGCAGTTATCATGGGCGACTTTAATCTACATATTGATTGGGCTAACCAAACTGGTAGCAATGCGGTGGAGTAGGATTTCCTGGAGTGTATTAGGGATGGTTTTCTAGACCAATATGTCGAGGAACTAACGAGCGAGCTGGCCATCCTAGACTGGGTGATGTGTAATGAGAAGGGACTAATTAGCAATCTTGTTGTCCGAGGCCCCTTGGGGAAGAGTGACCATAATATAGTAAAATTCTTTATTAAGATGGAGAGTGACACAGTTAATTCGGAAACTAGGGTCCTAAACTTAAGGAAAGGTAACTTCGACGCTATGAGGCGTAAATTGGCTAGAATAGACTGTCACGGGATACTTAAAGGGTTGAGAATGTCAAATATTTAAAGATCACATGGATGAACTTCAGCAATTGTACATCCCTGTCTGGAGTAAAAATAAAATGGGGGAAGGTGGCTCAACCATGGCTAACAAGGGAAATTAAGGATAGTGTTAAAACCAAGGAAGAGGCATATAAATTGGCTAGAAAAAGCAACAAACCTGATGACTGGGAGAAATTTAGAATTCAACAGAGGAGGATAAAGGGTTTAAAAAAGAGGGGGAAAATAGAGTACGAGAGGAAGCTTGCCGGGAACACAAAAACTGATTGCAAAAGCTTCTATAAATATGTCAAGAGAAGAAGATTAGTGAAGACAAATGTAGGTCGCTTGCAGTCGGATTCAGGTGAATTTATAATGGGGAACAAAGAAATGGCAGACCAATTGAACAAATACTTCGGTTCTGTTTTCACGAGGAATGAAACAAATAACCTTCCGAATGTACTTGGGGACAGTGGTTCTAGTGAGAAGGATGAAGGTTCTCCTCATCTCGGTCCTAAATGGCTTACCCCTTATCCTTAGAATGTGACCCCTGGTTCTGGACTTCCCCAACATTGGGAACATTCTTTCTGCATCTAACCTGTCTAAACCCGTCAGAATTTTAAACGTTTCTATGAGGTCCCCTCTCATTCTTCTGAACTCCAGTGAATACAAGTCCAGTTGATCCAGTCTTTCTTGATAGGTCAGTCCTACCATCCCGGGAATCAGTCTGATGAAACTTCGCTGCACTCCCTCAATAGCAAGAATGTCCTACCTCAAGTTAGGAGACCAAAACTGTACACAATACTCCAGGTGTGGCCTCACCAAGGCCCTGTACAACTGTAGCAACACCTCCATGCCCCTGTACTCAAATCCCCTCGCTATGAAGGCCAACATGCCATTTGCTTTCTTAACCGCCTGCTGTACCTGCATGCCAACCTTCAATGACTGATGTAACATGACACCCAGGTCTTGTTGCACCTTCCCTTTTCCTAATCTGTCACCATTCAGATAATAGTCTGTCTCTCTGTTTTTACCACCAAAGTGGATAACCTCACGTTTACCCACATTATACTTCATCTGCCATGCATTTGCCCACTCACCTAACCTATCCAAGTCAGTCTGCAGCCTCATAGCATCCTCCTCAAAGCTCACACTGCCACCCAACTTAGTGTCATCCGCAAATTTGGAGATACTACATTTAATCCCCTCGTCTAAATCATTAATGTACAGTGTAAACAGCTGGGGCCCCAGCACAGAAGCTTGCGGTACCCCACTAGTCACTGCCTGCCATTCTGAAAAGTACCCATTTACTCCTACTCTTTGCTTCCTGTCTGACAACCAGTTCTCAATCCACGTCAGCACACTACCCCCAATCCCATGTGCTTTAACTTTGCACATTAATCTCTTGTGTGGGACCTTGTCGAAAGCCTTCTGAAAGTCCAAATATACCACATCAACTGGTTCTCCTTTGTCCACTTTACAGGCCGATAAATCCCCGGGGCCTGATAGTCTGCATCCCAGAGTACTTAAGAAAGTGGCCCTAGAAATAGTGAATGCATTGGTAGTCAGCAGGTTTAATGTCGAAGTTGGTATTGGATCTGACAGAGCGGAGTGCTGCAAGTTCAGAGGGAGGTGAGTGAGTGGAGCAGAGAAATTGAGATGGCCAATGTCCCGTCGGCAGTTTGCAATGAAGAGATCTCGAGAATGTAAGAGGACAGAGGGAGGGGTTCAGATAGACATGGTGGAGATCCAACATTAGATTGATTGGTGGCAGTGGGAAAGGAGAAGGAATGTGCAGACTCAGCACAAGGGCGACAACTGGAGTCTGTCAAGCAGCAGAGGCACTGAAAGGTGGGAAAGGAACAATCATTTCTCCCAGCCTTTCCACCATCAATTAAACTACATGCAGCTGAAGACCAACACTGATAATCCTGCCAACTAACATTGCAGGGTCACCAGCCAATACAGCCTCAACATCCAATTCGACCCTGAGCTGAGTCTCTGACCCCGTATCCTCTCCATCACATAGACTGCCGAATTCAACATTGCCACCTCCATCCCCACCTCAGCCCACCTGCTACTGAACCCCTCATCCATGACTTTGTCACCTCCACCATCCATTATCCCAATGCTTTCCTGGCCGGCCTTCCACCCTGCATAACCTTCAGTTCGTCGAAAACTCTGCTACTTATATCTTATCTGATAGGGAGTGCAGCTGATCCTGACACCATTCCATCTCAACAATGTAAAGGCCCACAGTCAGATGTGTCACAAGTGCAACAGCAATAAGTCGGGACAAGGTAGTGTGGTCCCAAGTGCCCCCTACATAGCCAGACCCTGTCTGTGCCCACTGTCAGCCAAACCCAATGTGCTGAAATGTGTAGCAGCAGCACTACAATACCAGAATGTACAGTCATACCAACACACGCCCTCCCTGCACCAGTGTCAGCCCCTCTAGTATATTCTCAACAAAAGGTACAGCAACTGTACCGATATGTAAAACTGTAAATGTCTGGTGTTTTCGAGATCAGAATCCACATCTCCTTATCGCTGTTCAGAATCGTTTGATGATCACACCTGATCCAAATGTATTTAGTAACCGGAGCCGGTGATAAGTCGCTGTGCAGTATTATCAATCACCTGATCCCAGTGTCACCATTCAGATAGTTTCCAGTATGAATAATTGGAGATCAAAGGTCTCTCTGATGGTTATTAAACTTACCCTCCTTCAGATGTGAAGTGTCAGTCCTTAGTTCAGTGAGTGAGCTTCCTGTCTGCCCAGACAATCCTGCAACTGAAAGAGGAACAAGACTTTAGATCATGTGGCACTGTTTGTAGAGCAAGATCAATTTTGCTTTTGAATTATGACAGATTTTCACAGAGAAAACAGGCAAAACTATTTCCGCTGGTTGGTGAGTTGGGAACTAGAGGGCCTCAATTGAAGATGATCACCGACAAAGTTGAGGGAGAGGTTAGGAACTGTTTTATGCAACCTGTTTTTAAGACATGGAATTCCCGACTAGAAATAGTGATGGAAGCTGAAACCAGATCAGAATTCAGCTTTTAAAAGGGACTTGGTTAGATATTTCAAAAAGAATATTTTGAAGGGTACGGAGAAGGAACAGGTGAAAGAGACAGAGTGAACAGCTCTCTCTGAGAATCAGCTCACGTTGTGGGCTGAATGGTCTCCTCCTGTGCTGTAAAATTCTATTGTTTTTAAATTGTACAGTACATGGACATGCATTTATTATTTATTTAATGGAATCGTGGCCTTTATTGCAAAGGGGATGGAGTATAAAAACAGGGAAGTCTCGCTACAGTTATACAGGGTATTGGTGAGGCCACACCTGGAATACTGAGTGCAGTTTTGGTTTCCATATTTACGAAAGGATATACTTGCTTTGGGGGCAGTTCAGAGAAGGTTCACTAGGTTCCGGAGATGGCTTGCAGGGTCTTAAGAGAAGTAGCGGCAGGGATTGTGGATTCATTGGTTGTAATTTGCCAAAATTCCCCGGATTCTGGGGAGGTCCCAACAGATTGGAAAACTGCAAATGTAACGCCCCTATTTAAAAAAGGAGGCAGAGAAGAAGCAGGAAACTATAGACCAATTAGCCTAACATCTGTGATTGGGAAAATGTTGGAGTCCATTATTAAAGAAGCAATAGCAGGACATTTGGAAAAGCAAAATTCAGTCAGGCAGAGTCAGCATGGATTTATGCAGGTGAAATCATGTTTGACAAATTTGCTGGAGTTCTTCGAGGATGTAACGAACTGGGTGGATAAAGGGGAACCAGTGCATGTGGTGTATTTGGACTTCCAGAAGACATTTGACAAGGTGCCACAAAAAAAGTTACTGCACAAGATAAAAGTTCATGGGGTTGGTGGTTGTCGGATTGCAAAATTTGTGGGAAAACCATCCCAGTGTTTGGACTCATTGGAAAGGAAATTTAATTTGGAACTATCAACCAGAAAGTTTGTGATCCTAAAATGCACATGGAAAAAACTACGAGTTTTAATTGAAGTTGGGATATTACAAGGCAAATTGGGTCCGTGTGAAAAGGGCTGAGAACTAAAGGATAACTATCCTTCAAGGAAACCAGTTTTGGGTATTGAAGCTGTCTGGGGTATTGAAGCTAAACAAATTGTCTGGGGAATTGTGTAAACTCGAAAAGCCTTCTCCCTGGGAGACATTAACATAGCAACAATCAACCCAGAGATACCCAGTCATCACTCTGAGCAGGAAACCCATCCAGCGCATACATAATGACAATGGCCCATCCAGTCCGAATGGAAAACCCAGGCCTAGGCAGACATTGCAAATACCAAAAACTAATTTTTCCGATCATGAAACAAATTCGAAAGATCGACACATCCGAGACAGATTACCATTAACAGGCCCACCAAAATTAAAACTAAGAGATATCAAGCCCGCCAAAATTAAAACAAAGACGCGGGGCTGATTTGGCGCACAGATTAGAACGACTCCCAAAGTATAACTGGGGCCCTGTTTTTTAACGAAAGGAGAGGGGAAGAAGGGAAAGAGGAGAGAGACCACCGCAGCAGTTTTAACAAGACTTCCAGAGAGTTTGCTACACAGCCTTCTATGCAGCTCTTCTGCCTCGACGACACTCCTGGGCTACACTGCTCTGCTATCGAAGAAGAAGGAAGAACATCACCAAGGCAGAGAAAAGCAGTTCCAGTAATTTCCCACATCACCATCGCGGCAGCAACTGACCACAGCCAACGTGGTAACATCGAAACCACCGCGATCGATGAACTCCAAGAACAAAACTCCTCAAGAAGAAACCGAAGATTCGAAAGTTTCCACTCTACAATCTGTTCCTAGCTACCAACAGGTGAAACATTACCTAAAGAACTTTAAAACCTATTGCTGACAGAAGAAAAGTGAGTACTTACCCCATAAGTCCAATATACGCCCTACCTCATCAGCGGACATCACCCAACTAAAGATTACACAGCAAGAAGTCTTCTACAACATTCGGGGTACGGCGAGCAGAACCTACAGAGTCCAGCGAACCCTGAAATCGTGAACCGCCGGCAACTGACAATCAGAGGACTAGTGAGCAGGATCCTTGTTTGCCCTGGAGTTCAACCTAGTCAGAGTTAGGCATTGGGAGGTGGGAGGTGTATATTTTTTCTGTAACCCCTTTGAATGTGTGATAAAGTGTTCTTTATTCTAGTAATTACAAGCTTGACATTGTACGTTCTTGCCCTTAATAAAATCAAAGTTCTTTGCACCAAAACCAGTTGTCTATTGCACTTTGTCACATCCCCAAATAAATCCAAAGTCTAGAACTCAGGGAGTGGGAGCCATTCGAACTGCTCAGAAGGTCAGAGGTGGACCTGACCTCTGAGACCACAGCCTACAGGGTAATATATTAGCATGGATAGAGGATTGGCTAATTAACAGAAAACAGAGAGTCGGGATAAATGGTTCATTCTCTGGTTGGCAACCAGTAACTAGTGGGGTGCTGCAGGGATCAGTGCAGGGACCCCAACTATTTACAATCTATATTAACGACTTGGAAGAAGGGACTGAGTGTAAGTTTGCTGACGATACAAAGATGGGAGGAAAAGCATTAAAAATCTGCAAAAGGACATAGACAGTTTAAGTGAGTGGGCAAAAATTTGGCAGATGGGCTATAATGTTGGAGAAAGATTGCAAAGTGCCACAGAATAGCGGGACCTGGGGGTACTTGTGCATGAAACACGAAAGGATAGTATGCAGGTACAGCAACTGATCAGGAAGGCCAATGGTTTCTTGGCCTTTATTGTAAAGGGGATGGAGTATAAAAGCAGGGAAATATTGCTACAGGTATATAAGGTATTGGTGAGGCCACACCTGGAATACTGCGAGCAGCTTTGGTTTCCATATTTACGAAAGGATAACCTTGCTTTGGATAGTTCAGAGAAGGTTCACTAGGTTGGTTCCGGGGATGAGGGGATTGACTTATGAGGAAAGGTTGAGGAGGTTGGGCCTCTACTAATTGGAATTCAGAAGAATGAGAGGTGATCTTATCGAATGTGTAAGATTATGAGAGGGATTGACAGGGTAGATGCAGAGAGGATGTTTCCACTGATGGGGGAGACTAGAACTAGAGGGCATGATCTTAGAATAAGGGGACGCCCATTTAAAACAGAGATGAGGAGAAATTTCTTCTCTCAGAGGGTTGTAAATCTGTGGAATTCTCTGCCTCAGAGAGCTGTGAAAGCTGGGACATTGAATAAATTTAAGACAGAAATAGACAGTTTCTTAAATGACAAGGGGTTTTGGGGAGCGGACGGGGAAGTGAAGCTGAGTCCATGATCTTATTGAATGGCGGAGCAGGCTCGAGGGGCTGTATGGCCTACTCTTGTTCCTATTTTTTATGTTCTTATGAGGGGTTTGATTTATGAGGAAAGGTTGAGTAGGAAGAGCCTCTGCTCATTGGAATTCAGAAGATTGAGAGGTGATCTTATCGAAACGTGTAAGATTATGAGGAGGCTTGACTAGGTGGATGTAGAGATGTTTCCACTGATGGGGGAGACTAGAACTAGGGGGCATAATCTGGGCTGCCCATTTAAAACTGAGATGAGGAGGAATTTCTTCTCTCAGAGGATTGTAAATCTGTAGAATTCGCTGCCTCAAAGAGCTGTGGAAGCTGGGACATTGAATAAATTTAAGACTGAGATGGACAGCTTCTTAACCGAGAAGAGAATAAGGGGTTATGGGGAGCAGGCAGGGAAATGGACCTGAGTCCATGATCGGATCAGCCATGATCGTATTAAATGGCGGAGCTGGCTGGAGGGGCCGTAAACCTACTCTTGCTTCTATTTCTGATGTTCTTATGTTCTTATTTTCTTCTCTGGAAATTCCCCCAATGTGTTCACAGCATAAAAATCTGTCGTGCTTTTATAATCGGTTCCTGGGAAACGCAAACCAATCAAATCTACATGTACTTCATTGGTTCAAATTTTGAACCAATCAAAATACACTGCACTGAAGATCAATCCTTGAAGAATGAGCAGACCGTCTGAAAAACTAGAGACCCCTTTGACGTGGAGATCCTAATTATCATTAAACACTTTCTGTCATTCTTTATCTGGGAAAGTTCCATCTTGAAATCAGCATTTGATGCTTTCATTTCACTAAATATCTGTGGAACTCGAATGGAAGAAAAGCTTTAGATCTCAACTCAGAAATAGACCGTGGCACAGGTTAGAATAGTTTGCACACAAATGGCAGCGAAGAGGCTGTTCTGGTGCCAGAATGGAGTTTAGTGATATTGTAAATATACTAATGGTCCCATCAGTCTCGGTGCGTAGCACACTCGCCTCTGAGTCACAAGGTTGTGGTTTCAAGTCCGACTCCAGGGACTTGAAGACGTAAATCTAGGCTGACACTCCAGTGCAGTGCTGATGGAGTGCTGCACTGTCGGAGGTGCCGTCTTCAAACCGAGGATCTGTCTGCACTCTCAGGTGGATGTAAAAGATCCCATGGTGCTATTTCGAAGAAGAGCAGGGGAGTTAACCCCGGTGACCTGGCCAATATTTATCCCTCGATCAACATCATTAAAACAGCTTCTCTGGTCATAGAAACATAGAAAATAGGTGCAGGAGTAGGCTATTCGGCCCTTTGAGCCTGCACCGCCATCCTGCTTTCTCACCATATCCCTTGATCCCCCTAGTAATAAGGACTACATCTAACTCCTTTTTGAATATATTTAGTGAATTGGCCTCAACAACTTTCTGTGGTAGAGAATTCCACAGGTTCACCACTCTCTGGGTGAAGAAGTTTCTCCTCATCTTGATCCTAAATGTCTTACCCCTTATCCTTAGACTGTGACCCCTGGTTCTGGACTTCCCCAATATTGGGAACATTCTTCCTGCATCTAACCTGTCTGGACCCATCAGAATTTTAAATGTTTCTATGAGGTCCCCTCTCATTCTTCTGAACTCCAGTGAATACAAGCCCAGTTGATCCAGTCTTTCTTGATATATCAGTCCCGCCATCCCGGGAATCAGTCTGGTGAACCTTTGCTGCACTCCCTCAATAGCAAGAATGTCCTTCCTCAAGTTAGGAGACCAAAACTGTACACAATACTCCAGTTGTGGCCTCACCAAAGCCCTGTACAACTGAAGTAACACCTCCCTGCCCCTGTACTCAAATCCCTCGCTATGAAGGCCAACATGCCATTTGCTTTCTTAACCGCCTGCTGCACCTGCATGTCACCTTTCAATGACTGATGTACCATGACACCCAGGTCTCTTTGCACCCCCCTTTTCCTAATCTATCACCATTCAGATAATAGTCTGTCTCTCTGTTTTTACCACCAAAGTGGATAACCTCACATTTATCCACATTATACTTCATCTGCCATGCATTTGCCCACTCACCGAACCTATCCAAGTCACTCTGCAGCCTCATAGCATCCTCCTCGCAGCTCACACTGCCACCCAACTTAGTGTCATCCGCAAATTTGGAGATACTACATTTAATCCCCTCGTCTAAATCATTAATGTACAACGTAAACAACTGGGGCCCCAGCACAGAACCTTGCGGTAGCCCACTAGTCACTGCCTGCCATTCTGAAAAGTACCCATTTACTCCGACTCTTTGCTTCCTGTCTGACAACCAGTTCTCAATCCATGTCAGCACACTACCCCCAATCCCATGTGCGTTAACTTTGCACATTAATCTCTTGTGTGGGACCTTGTCGAAAGCCTTCTGAAAGTCCAAATACACCACATCAACTGGTTCTCCCTTGTCCACTCTGCTGGAAACATCCTCAAAAAATTCAAGAAGATTTGTCAAGCATGATTTCCTTTTCACAAATCCATGCTGAATTGGACCAAAAATGTCACCTCTTTCCAAATGCGCTGCTATGACATCCTTAATAATTGATTCCATCATTTTACCCACGTCCAATGTCAGGCTGACCGGTCTACAATTCCCTGTTTTCTCTCTCCCTCCTTTTTTAAAAAGTGGCTTTACATTGGCTACCCTCCACTCCATAGGAACTGATCCAGAGTCGATGGAATATTGGAAAATGACTTCCAATGCATCCGCTATTTCCAAGGCCACCTCCTTAAGTACTCTGGGATGCAGTCCATCAACCTGGGGATTTATCGGCCTTCAATCCCATCAATTTCCCCAACACAATTTCCCGACTAATAAGGATTTCCCTCAGTTCCTCCTTCTTAGTAGACCCTCTGATCCCTTTTATATCCGGAAGGTTGTTTGTGTCCTCCTTAGTGAATACCAAATCAAAGTACTTGTTCAATTGGTCTGCCATTTCTTTGTTCCCCGTTATGACTTCCCCTGATTCTGACTGCAGGGGACCTACATTTGTCTTTACTAACCTTTTTCTCTTTCCATATCTATCGTAACTTTTGCAGTCCGTTTTAATGTTCCCTGCAAGCTTCCTCTCATACTCTAATAAAACCCTTTGTCCTCCTCAGCTGAGTTCTAAATTTCTCCCAGTCCCCGGATTTGCTGCCATTTCTGGCCAATTTGTATGCCACTTCCTTGGCTTTAATACTATCGCTGATTTCCCTTGATAGCCACGGTAGAGCCACCTTCCCTTTTTTATTTTTACGCCAGACAGGGACGTACAATTGTTGTAGTTCATCCATGCAGTCTCTAAATGTCTGCCATTGCCCATCCACTGTCAACCCCTTAAGTATCATTCGCAAATCTATCATAGCCAATTCACGCCTCATACCTTCAAAGTTACCCTTCTTTAAGTTCTGGACCATGGTCTCTGAATTAACTGTTTCATTCTCCATCCTAATGTAGAATTCCACCATATTATGGTCACTCTTCCCCAAGGGTCCTCGCACAACGAGATTGCTAATTAATCCTCTCTCATTACACAACACCCAGTCTAAGATGGCCTCCCCCCGAGTTGGTTCCTCGACATATTGGTCTGGAAAACCATCCCTTATGCACTCCAGGAAATCCTCCATCACCATATTGCTTCCAGTTTGGTTTGCACAATCTATATGCATATTAAAGTCACCCATGATAACTGCTGCACCTTTATTGCATGCACCCCTAATTTCCTGTTTGATGCCCTCCCCAACATCACTACGACTCTTTGGAGGTCAGTACACAATTCCCACTAATGTTTTTTGCCCTTTGGTGTTCTGCAGCTCTACCCATATAGATTCCACATCATCCAAGCTAATGTCCTTCTTAACTATTGCATTAATCTCCTCTTTAACCAACAATGCTACCCCACCTTCTTTTCCTTTTATTCTATCCTTCCTGAATGTTGAATACCCTTGGATGTTGAGTTCCCAGCCCTGATCATCCTGGAGCCACATCTCTGTAATCCCAATCACATCATATCTGCTAACATCTATTTGCACAGTTAATTCATCCACCTTATTATGGATACTCCTTGCATTAAGACACAAAGCCTTCAGGGTTGTTTTTTTAACACCCTTTGTCCTTTTAGAATTATGATGTAGTGTGGCCCTTTTTGTTTCTTGCCTTTGTTTACTCGGCCTTCCACTATTGCTTTTTACCTTTCTACCATCTGTTTCTGACTCCATATTACTTCGCCCTGTCTCGCTGCATAGGTTCCCATCCCCTGACATATTAGTTTAAACACTCCCGAACTGCATTAGCAAATGTTACCCCCAGGACATTATCTCATTGCTGTTTGTGGGAGCTTGCTGTGCGCAAATTGGCTGCCATGTTTCCCACATTACAACAGTGACTACACTCAAAAAGTACTTCATTTACTGTAAAGCGCTTAGAAACATAGAAACATAGAAAATAGGTGCAGGAGTAGGCCATTCGGCCCTTCTAGCCTGCACCGCCATTCAATGAGTTCATGGCTGAACATGCAACTTCAGTACCCCATTCCTGCTTTCTCACCATACCCCTTGATTCCCCGAGTAGTAAGGACTTCATCTAACTCCTTTTTGAATATATTTAGTGAATTGGCCTCAACAACTTTCTGTGGTAGAGAATTCCACACGTTCACCACTCTGTGGGTGAAGAAGTTTCTCCTCATCTCGGTCCTAAATGGCTTCCCCCTTATCCTTCGACTGTGTCCCCTGGTTCTGGACTTCCCCAACATTGGTAACATTCTTCCTGCATCTAACCTGTCTAACCCCGTCAGAATTTTATATGTTTCTATGAGGTCCCCTCTCATTCTTCTGAACTCCAGTGAATACAAGCCCAGTTGATCCAGTCTTTCTTGATAGGTCAGTCCCGCCATCCCGGGAATCAGTCTGGTGAACCTTCGCTGCACTCCCTCAATAGCAAGAATGTCCTTCCTCAGGTTAGGAAGGCACTTTATAAATATAAGTCTTTCCTTCTTCATTGTCATCATTATTCTTGCAGGCTGTTGACTTTGATGTTGCCTCTTACACGAGGTGAGGATGTGTATTCCTGAGAGTTCTGAACACACAACACAATTATGAGGAGGACATCGTAAATGCACAGGTTTTAGGGCTTAAATAGGATACAGAAATAGGAAAAGGCTAGGGCATGAATTAATTTCAACACGATGAAAGGGCAGATTACAAATCATAATTACAATTCATAATAATAATTGGGATGTTTTAAAATGGAGTTAACAGGTTTTTATAATGGATCCCACAGCCTGTTTTTCAGACTGTGGGAAGCATGTATGGGATGCCTTCCACAGAGGAGCAGATGTTCCAATTCATAGACCAAAGGCCTTGGGAGCCGGGCACAGACACAGATAACATAGAATTTGAATTGTATAACAAGATAAGAGTTAAATAAAAAGAATCATAACAACATGTATCCGGAATGACCAATTAAGGCATATAGAAGCCAGATTGGAGGAAGCGCTGTACCAATCAATCATGTATTAATCAATCAGCATGTATTAATTGTAACTTGCATAATTATGTAATGCTATAATCTGAAACTGTATAAAATAAGATGTCTCTGGCAGTTTCTTTGAGCATTCCTTCAAGGATAGCTCCCCTGCCAGCTTGTATCTTTTATTAATAAAAACTGCATTTACTTTAAGGCTAACCGACTCCGAGTGGTGGTTTGAAGTTAAACCTAACAACTTGGCGTAGTCGGGCAGGATCTACTGGACGGAAGATTCGACTCAAAAAGCCGAACCAACCTAAAACCGAGTGAGTAGAGAATTACCTTGAGAAATTCTCCTCCCAAAGTCCCGGCCACAGATCCAACGAATCTGAAGCGGAGTCCGTGCAGCCGGTAAATCCAGTTGAGGGGCGTGTCAGGACCCTGTAAGTAAATACATGTGTCGGGAGAATAAGTATGTATACGGGATAGCGGGGAATCCCCGGTGAGGGTGGACTAGCTATCCAGCCAGAAAACGAGGTTCCACATTAGTAAAGGTGGAAAAACGGGAACTGGGGAAAAAGCCCCGGTGTAAGAAATGACAAAGGAAAGCGCCAAGGCCCTTGGAGGGGTGAGGTATAAACTACCAGAAGAGTTTCTGAGAGATAAATTTGAAAAGGTTAAGAAGAAAATGGTTAAGGCAAGATATGATGAAGGGAAAAAGATACCCTGGAAACTCAACTGGTGGTTACAAAGAAAGGGGAACCGGGTAGAGGAACCATAAATCAATAAGGGTGTCGATGGGATTGCAGGCTCTAGGGGTAGGGGAAACCAATTAGAGGGACAATTAGTATCTAGAGATACAGTTTAAATCGATAAGAAGTCGGTGGGACCGTAAACACCGGAGTTAAATGATACAAGTGGGAAGACGGTCAGTATCTGAGAATATAGTGAAACTGATATAAGGGTAGACGTACCAAATTAAGTATGGCATGTAAAGATACACTAGATTGGGGGCCGGACGGCTCGCTTAGTAGATATGTTTTGGACGACCATTAAAAAAAACCTGATAGTGACTATCTTAAGTGACGTGTGGATCCAAAAATGGAGCCAGCCAAACAATAAGCTTTGTTGAATGAAGAGAGACTTTTGTGAATGTCTGTCTTTGAATGAAAGTGCTTGTGTGATTTTTGACTGCGGAATATTTGAGGTGGGAATTAAAGATTTTTCATGTGTCTGAAAGCCTGTTGGAAAAAATGGTGGAGCTGTCTGTTTGTTTTAGCTCCACCCACTTTTTCAGACAGAGTGGAAGATTTTTTTTAACCCTTTGCAGCATTGTCCTGTATGTGGGAAGTTTTAAGAAAGTGTGAACCGAGAATTGAATTACATTTTAAGATGCGGATTTATTCGGATGATAAGTTACGGAGCTAGGAAATGGACAAAGGATAGGTTTGTTGAGCAAAAGATAAAAAATGCGTGGTCCCATTGGTTTTTTAAAAAACATTTAGACATGCTCACTTATTTGTCAAAAGAAAACACGTAACCATTGATTACATTGGGTTGAAAGACAAAAATTTAGTCTAGGAATGAGATAAAGAATGGAGAAGGGAAGTTGTAATGCCTTTTAAAAAAGCCTGCGTGGGTCTCTCGAGGATGCAGGCTGGGGAAGTATGCCCCATTTTCCTTTGTGTAAAACCTTAACGCGAAAGCTTCTAGCTCAGTAAAAAGAGTTTTAAATAAAAGATTGGCAGTACAATATTTGAATTGAGATTTTGATATATTTCAGGTGAATCTCCTTGATAAACATTTTGGTTTTATTGGAAAATCTTGGGTTTGAACGCCTTTTAATAAAAGTACACATATTGCGTCAGAAGCTGGAGCTTAAAAAAAATGAATTTATGAGATACTGTATCACAAAATTGAAGTTACAGAGCAAAAGATTAGAGTGTTTGATATTCAGCTTCTAAAACAGAAGTTAGGCATGTAATTATAAAACAAGTAATTTGCATTCTGTGATCTGTGAATCACTATAAGCATAAATGAGAAGTCCGATATTAAAAAAAACAGTATTACCATATTTGACATTTTGTAATCCAACAATAAATACAAATACTACAAAAGGGGAGCAGAAATTAGGATGGGAACAGTGAAGAGTTAATTTTGTTGTGAAGGTTTCAAGTACCACTGGTTAAGAAAAGGCACCAGAAAATGAGATACATTTAAAATAAAAAGTTAAATCTGATCTCTTAAAAAAAAAAGAAATAAAACTAAAAGGTTTGGAAACAATCTAGAAATGCCTTCAGGGATCAGGTCAAACTCCTGGGCAAGTGGGGAGCTATCTGCCAAAGTGTAAAAGGGACTTTGGAAAAACTAAAACGTTAAAACGGCAGGCTTCAGCAGTTTAGAACAAAGGACAATATAAGTTGAACTTGTGACTTCAGATACGATGGTTGAAGAACCATAGAAAGAGAGATGCAATGGCCTTGAAACTGGAACATTTGAGAAAACGGAAAGCAGCTTTCAAAGCCGACATGCTAGACACTGTTCGAGTTATGGAAAAGACATTTGAGATAACGGAAAACAGGATTTAAAGTAAATCCCAAAAAGGCACAAATCGGACGAGCTGTGGTACAGCACCTGGAGCACGAAATATCCCAAGGAACTAGGACCATGTCCAATGACAGGAAGGAGGCCCTTAAGGTTATTCCCCAACCAACATCAGTCCGAGGGTTGTGTAAGGTACTGGGGCTCTTTAACTATTGCAGGAATTTTGTACCGAACCACGGCAATTGCAGAACCAATACAGCGGCTAATGAAAGGGGGAAGACCATCCTTAGAAACTATAGAGTGGGGCCCCGAACAAGAAGCAGCATACGGTAATCTGAAGGAAGCCCTAATGTCAGCTCCAGGGCTGGGACTCCCAAACATGGATCTCCCGTTCCATGTATATTGTGAGAACCAGGGAGGTTTCTATGGAGCCGTGATGACACAAATGCATGGGACTAGGATGAGATCTGTAGCTCACTACTCGACACTGAATAATAGAGGCATGTGAAAAAGGAACGGCAGTGATCATGGGGGATTTTAACCTACGTATCGATTGGTCAAATCAAATCGCACGGGGAAGCCTTGAGGAGGAATTCATAGAATGCATACGGGAATGTTTCTTAGAACAGTATGTTACAGAACCTACAAGGGAGCAAGCTATCTTCGATCTGGTCCTGTGTAATGAGACAGGAATAATAAATGATCTCCTAGTAAAAGATCCTCTCGGAATGAGTGATCACAGTATGGTTGAATTTGTAATACAGATTGAGGGTGAGGAAGTAGTGTCTCAAACAAGCATACTATGCTTAAACAAAGGGGACTACAGTAGGATGAGGGCAGAGTCAGCTAAAGTAGACTGGGAACACAGACTAAACAGTGGCACAATTGAGGAACAGTGGAGGACTTTTAAGGAGCTCTTTCATAATGCTCAACAAAAATATATTTCAATGAAAAAGAAGGGCGGTAAGAGAAGGGATAATTCTCTTACCGCCCTTCTTTTTCATTGAAATCGCTTCTCGGCCTTTTGGCTAAGATCATGCGTAACTGACCTGACAGGGGAGTAACCATGACCCCAAAGTGGTTCTCCCTGGATCAGGAAGGTGGTTCTCCTATGCTTTTTGGAAATAGGAGGTGGGTGGGGTGGCTTGACCCATCCACCTCCACCTCCACGGAGGTGTGTGGGGGGCCTGACCCATCCACCTCCATGGCACGAACCTGGTATTGCAGTACTTCCAGGAACGGTGCAGTGGCTCTAGGCCTTTTGGCTAAGAGCATTGGCGGAGAGTGATCCTTGATGTGTGCAAGGTGACCTCTGGCGTTTGTGATTTGACAAAGAATTGGAAAGATTGGCTACGAATTTTTTTTTTTTAAATTTCAAAAAAGGTAAAAGGGATAACCAGCCGTGGATAACCAAGGAAATAAAGAAGAGTATTAAATTAAAAACCAATGCGTATAAGGTGGCCAATGTTAGTGGGAAACTAGAAGATTGGGAAAATTTTAAATGACAGCAAAGAATGACTAAGAAAGCAATAAAGAAAGGAAAGATAGATTACGAAAGTAAACTTGCGCAAAACATAAAAACAGATAGTAAAAGCTTTTACCGATATATAAAACGGAAGAGAGTGACTAAAGTAAATGTTGGTCCCTTAGAAGATGAGAAGGGGGATTTAATAATGGGAGATGTGGAAATGGCTGAGACCTTAAACAATTATTTTGCTTCGGTCTTCACAGTGGAAGACACAAAAACCATGCCAAAAATTGCTGGTCACGGGAATGTGGGAAGGGAGGACCTTGAGACAATCACGATCACTAGCGAGATAGTGCTGGATAGGCTAATGGGACTCAAGGTGGACAAGTCCCCTGGTCCTGATGAAATGCATCCCAGGGTATTAAAAGAGATGGCAGAAGTTATTGCAGATGCATTCGTTATAATCTACCAAAATTCTCTGGACTCTGGGGAGGTACCAGTGGATTGGAAAGCAGCTAATGTAATGCCTCTGTTTAAAAAAGGGGGCAGACAAAAGGCAGGTAACTATAGGCCGGTTAGTTTAACATCTGTAGTGGGGAAAATGCTTGAAGCTATCATTAAGGAAGAAATAGAGGGACATCTAGATAGGAATAGTGCAATCAATCAGACGCAACATGGATTCATGAAGGGGAAATCATTTTTAACTAATTTACTGGAATTCTTTGAGGATATAATGAGCATGGTGGATCGAGGTGTACCGATGGATGTGGTGTATTTAGATTTCCAAAAGGCATTCGATAAGGTGCCATACAAAAGGTTACTGCAGAAGATAAAGGTACGCGGAGTCAGAGGAAATGTATCAGCATGGATTGAGAATTGGCTGGCTAACAGAAAGCAGAGAGTCGGGATAAATGGGTCCTTTTCGGGTTGGTTAGTGGTGTGCCACAGGGATCGGTGCTGGGACCACAACTGTTTACAATATACATAGATGACCTGGAAGAGGGGACAGAGTGTAGTGTAACAAAATTTGCAGATGACACAAAGATTAGTGGTCAAGCGGGTTGTGTAGAGGACACAGAGAGGCTGCAAAGAGATTTAGATAGGTTAAGTGAATGGGCTAAGGTTTGGCAGATGGAATATAATGTCGGAAAATGTGAGGTCATCCACCTTGGGGGAAAAAACAGTAAAAGGGAATATTATTTGAATGGGGAGAAATTACAACATGCTGCGGTGCAGAGGGACCTGGGGGTCCTTGTGCATGAATCCCAAAAAGTTAGTTTGCAGGTGCAGCAGGTAATCAGGAAGGTGAATGGAATGTTGGCCTTCATTGCGAGAGGGATGGAGTACAAAAGCAGGGAGGTCCTGCTGCAACTGTACAGGGTATTGGTGAGGCCGCACCTGGAGTACTGCATGCAGTTTTAGTCACCTTACTTAAGGAAGGATATACTAGCCTTGGAGTGGGTAAGAGACGATTCACTCGGCTGATTCCGGAGATGAGGGGGTGATAGATTGAGTACACTGGGTTTTTACTCATTGGAGTTCAGAAGGATGAGGGGTGATCTTATAGAAACATTTAAAATAATGAAAGGGATAGACAAGATAGAGGCAGAGAGGTTGTTTCCACTGGTCGGGGAGACTAGAACTAGGGGGCACAGCCTCAAAATACGGGGGAGCCAATTTAAAACCGAGTTGAGAAGGAATTTCTTCTCCCAGAGGGTTGTGAATCTGTGGAATTCTCTGCCCAAGGAAGCAGTTGAGGCTAGCTCATTGAATGTATTCAAGTCACGGATAGATAGATTTTTTACCAATAAGGGAATTAAGGGTTATGGGGAGCGGGCGGATAAATGGAGCTGAGTCCATGGCCAGATCAGCCATTATCTTTTTGAATGGCGGAGCAGGCTCGAGGGGCTAGATGGCCTACTCCTGTTCCTAATTCTTATGTTCTTATGTTCTTATGAAATCACCAGTGGTTGCCGGTCTGTCCAGATACGTGGCTGCACTGGATTGTGTCACTTGGCCAGTCACAATTAACGAGCCTGTCATAATGACAGGAGAAATAATACTGCACACAAAACACACACTGGTGGAAATGCTAAATGGGAGGCAGTCCTATTACGACATGATTGACTCGGATCAAGGGACTCATTTCACAGGTTAAGTAATGAAAGAAACTTGTAGAATATTCGGCATTAAGCAAGTTTCACATCTCATATCACCCCTTGAGTTCAGGGATGATAGAGAGAATGAATCGGACCCTTAAAACTGCCTTGAGTAAGGCAATGAGGTTACCAGAAGGGATAGTGACAGAAGGAGACGACTTAGGCCCCCTATGAGACAGAATCAGGAAGTATGTGAGGGAGTTGAGTGAGCAGTTGAAAGGTATGCGACAGGAGGTCTGGGAAAGGCAGAAGGAGGAGGACGAAGGCGGTGTGATAACTGCCTCGGCTATAATCCCTGAGGTGGGGCGAAGGTAATGGTTAAGGAGGTGGCAGAGAAACCAGGCTTCGCACCGAGATGGAGCAGACCATATGAGGTATTAATTAGTGGAGACACGTGTTATGCGTGAATATGAAAAGTAAGGGCCGATGGAAGCACTGGTCCCAGCTGAAAGAATATAAAGGTACAACAGGTGGACTTTTTAGAGGATTAGGATGGATATTTGCAATATTAGGGATACTGGCCTTAATAAAAATGGATCTGGAAAAGAGCACATGCCCGGAGAGACGGTGCAAACAATCGGAGAAACGGTGCAAACAATCGGAGAAACGGTGCAAACAATCCAGTTGAAATAGAAATGGTAAGACTCTAACTAAAAACATGGAATATCCAGGATGTGTGTTATCAACAGAATATAAACATGATCACCACCGCCCTTCCGATTCTACAAGGACAAGCTACAAGGCTGTCCCTCAGGGCCCAGAAGCATATACCCAGACCGGAGGGTACAACAACTACGTAAAGCAGCCCCTAGGGGGCGGCATCTGAGTGTCAAGACCATTTATCTTGAAGCCACAAGATAAGTGAGCAACAAAATGTTACCTGAATATTGTAAACCAGGGGAATTAACCTTGGGAAAGCGCGTGGTAGTTAAACTTGGAACAGAAGTAATGTTGTTATTTGACAATATGCAGCACGAAATGTTACCTGTGAGCATAAATTTATCAGCCCTATACCTGCCAGAAAAGTTTAGCCCCAAGACTAAAGCGTTGTACACATGATTGCTAGACACAATCCTGACAAAAGTTAGTGACACATCAGGAGCAAGGGAGTAACACAAGCAGCTGAGACACAAAGGAGGAAGACAGAGGAGATCTATAGGGAATGACATATTAACTGGAGTCAGTACAAGGACCTCTCTCGGAGATGTACTCGTTATACAGGCGATACCGGTTTTTCAAACTGTGGGAAGCATGTGTGAGATGCCTTCCACAGAGGAGCAGATGTTCCAATTCATAGACCAAAGGCCTTGGGAGCCGGGCACAGACACAGATAACATAGAATTTGAATTGTATAACAAGACAAGATAAAAATAAAGAGAACCATGACAACTTGTATCCGGAATGACCAATTAAGGCATATAGAAGCCAGATTGGAGGAAGCGCTGTACCAATCAATCATGTATTAATCAATCAGCAGTATTAATTGTAACTTGCATAATTATGTAATGCTATAATCTGAAACTGTACAAAATAAGATGTCTCTGGCAGTTTCTTTGAGTATTCCTTCAAGGATAGCTCCCCTGCCGGCTTGTATCTTTTATTAATAAAAACTGCATTTACTTTAAGGCTAACCGACTCCGAGTGGTGGTTTGAAGTTAATCCAAACACACGAATATGAGAATTTTAAATTGGAGGCATTGGGTGACCTGGAGCCAATGTAGTTCAGCAAGGACAGGGGTGATAAGTAAGTGAGACTTGGGATGTGGGACATGATATGGGCAGTAGTGTTTTAGATGAGTTGAAGATTACGGAGAGTGCAACATTGGAGGCTGGGCAGGGGAACAGCTGAGTCTGGAGGGGCAGAGACATGGATGAGGGTTTCAGCAGCAGGTGGTGGGTGATGTTACAGAAGTGGAAGTAGGCAGTCTCCGTGATGCAAAGGATATGGGGTTGGAAGCTCAACTCAGGGTCCAATAGAATGCTGAGGTTGTGAATATTTTGGGTCCCTGAGACAATGACCCTGATAATAACTTGTGTTTGGAGCGGGGGCTGCAATATCGGGTGGGAAACCGAGAAGGAATTTCAGTCCGTCTGACCGTGGCATTTTAACATAGCCACCTCTTTATCATTTTACTTCCGGGTTTGGGGTTGAATGTGCGGTACCGGGAGTGGTGTGGGCCCACCTGACATTATCCCAACTCCAGTATTTAAAGATCCAATCCAAAGATGGAATTTGGAGGAGTTGGGAGATTTTGCAGAGGGATGGCCATCAAACAAGATGGGCTCAGGACCCTCAAAGGCTGTGCCTCACTTTAATGATGCATCACTCGATGTACGGAGAATGCTGTCAGGAGCCAGAGAGAAATCCTATTCGCCAGCAACAGACAGAAGAAACCATCTGCTGGCAGAAAGGAGGCATGGCTGGAGGTGGCCCAGGAGGTCAGCAGCAGCAGCATTGTGCCATGCTCCTGGATTCAGTGCAGAAAGTGCTATAATAACCTAACCAGGTCAGGAAAGGTGAGTACAGTTCCACATTCACCTACATCCTGTTGTGCACATCATATCCTCACAAACCCCCCACCCCCGCAACCTTGTCAAGCCTACTCCATCACTTTACTGCTCACACTACCTACCTTGCGACTGCACCCATCCTTCTCTTTCTATGCCCTTCCTCACATCCCATCTATCCATCCATCACTGACACAAACCCTGATCCTTATGCAATGTGATGCCTCTCGCTGATAGTCGCCCTCACCAAATGCCCTCCATCCATCGGGTGAACACATGTCATTACAATCACGCAAGGGTCTGGTCTTTGCCCCGTTGCAGGAGAAGAGAGAACAGAACTTGAGGGGGAGGGAGAGAGCTGGAGATGGGCCTCCAGCCACCTCACAGCTAACAAGTGCAGAGGAGGAAGTGCTGGAGATCAGCAGCATCTCGGCGTCCCTGGCTATCAGAGATGGGGAGATTGTGACCTCCCAGTGACCTGGTGACAGAATTAAATATCAGCGACTCACACATCATACAACACTCATTCGTGTTGATGGAATTCAGCAGAAAATTAAATATGATCATCTTCATTATGCTAAGTTCCAACATTGTTACTGTTGTATATGTGGACTTGTATTTACTCTGTACAGCCACCAGAGGGCTCTTCCCCTGGAGTCCCAAGGGATCCCATAATCCCTTGGGCGCACAGGTATTTAAGGAGGCTTCACAGGTTGGAGAGGAACTCTGGAGACCTGCAATAAAAGACTAAGGTCACACTTTACTTTGAACTCTCAGTGTTCAGTCTGACTCTTCCTCCATACATTACAACTGGCGACGAGATACAGATAACGAACCCAAAGATGCAGAGAACAGTGGGCACCTTGGAGAAATTTTCAGAGGGAGATGATTGGGAAACATTTGTGGAGCGACTCGACCAATACTTCGTGGCCAACGAGCTAGATGGGGAAGAGAGCGCTGCCAAACAAAGGGCGATCCTCCTCACCGTCTGTGGGGCCTCATGAAGAATCTGCTCACTCCAGTGAAACCCACGGAGAAATCGTACGATGATTTGTGCACACTGGTCCGAGAGCATTTGAACCCAAAGGAAAGCGTTCTGATGGCGAGGTACCTGTTCTACACCTACAAAAGGTCTGAAGGCGAGGAAGTGGAGTTATGTCACCGAGCTCAGACGCATTGCAGGACATTGTGAATGTGAAGGACATTTAGAGCACATGCTCAGAGACATTTTCGTATTTGGCATTGGCCACGAAACTATACTTCGCAAACTTTTGACTGTAGAGACCCCAACCTTGAATAAGGCCATAGTGATAGCCCAGGCGTTCATTGCCACCAGTGACAATACGAAGCAAATCTCTCAGCACACAAGTGCTGCTACAAGTACTGTGAACAAAGTGATGTTGTTTTCGAATCGGAACGTACAGGGCAGGTCACACATACCTGCAGCTGCACGTCCGCAGATGTCTCAGAGTCCACCATCAAGGATGATGAATGCTATGCTATTAACACCTTGTTGGCACTGTGGGGGTGATCATTGTTTCCATTCATGCCGATTCAAAGAGTTCATTTGCAAGGGCTGTGGAACAATGGGACACCTCCAACGAGCGTGCAGGCGAGCTGCAAAGCCTGATAAACCTGAAAACCACCATGTTGCAGAGGAGGATAGATCCACGGAGGATCACAACGAAGAAGAACCTCGGATCAAGGAGGCAGAGATACATGGAGTGCACATATTCACCACGAATTATCCCCCGATAATGCTGAATGTTAAACTAAATGGACTCCCAGTATCACCTCAAGTTCTCAAGAAACTAAGATCTTACAATAAAGAACTGATTCCTGTAATCGGCAATGCTACCGTAAAGGTCTCCTACAATGGAGCGGTGCACAAGCTACCACTCTGGGTTGTACCGGGTGATGGTTCCACTCTGCTCGCAGGAGCTGGCTGGAAAAGATACGCTGGAATTGAGATGACATCCGAGCGCTATCGCCCGCTGACAACACCTCATGTGCCCAGGTCTTAAACAAATTTCCTTCGCTGTTCAATCCAGTCATCAGGAAATTCCAATGAGGAAAAGTGCAGATCCAACTAATTCCGGGGGCGTGAACCATCCATCACAAGGCGAGAGCAGTACTGTACATGATGAGAGAAAGGGGAGAGATTGAGCGAGACCGGCTGCAAAGAGAGGGCATCATTTCACCGATCGAGTTCAGCAAGTGGGCCAGTCCTATTGTCCCAGTCCTCAAGGGAGACGGCACCATCAGAATCTGTGGCGATTACAAAGTAACTATCAATCATTTCTCCCTGCAGGATCAATACCCACTACCAAAGGCCAACGACCTCTTTGCAACGCTGGCGGGAGGAAAGACATTCACGAAGCTGGATCTGACTTCAGCCTACGTGATGCAGGAACTGGAGGAATCATCGAAGGCCCTCACCTGCATCAACACGCACAAAGGTCTTTTTGTTTATAACAGATGCCCGTTTGGAATCCGATCAGCGGCGGCGATATTCCAGAGAAACATGGAAAGTTTACTGAAGTCGGTCCCACGCACCGTGGTCTTCCAGGACGACATCTTGGTCACAGGTCGGAACACAGTCGAGCACCTGCAGAACCTGGAGGATGTTCTTAGTCGACTCAACCGCGTGGGGCCCAGGTTAAAATGCTCGAAGTGCGTTTTCCTGGCACCTGAAGTGGAGTCCTTGGGAAGGAGGATTGCAGCAGACGGCGTCAGGCCACCAACACGAAGACGGAGGCAATCGAGAATGCACCGAGGCCACAGAACGTGACGAAGCTGCGGTCATTTCTGGGACTCCTGAATTACTTTGGTAACTTCTTACCGGGTCTCAGCACACTGCTAGAACCACGACATGTCTTACTCCGGAAAGTGGGCGAATGGGTTTGGGGCAAAAGCCAAGAAAATGCCTTTGTAAAAGCAAGAAAATTGTTATGCTCAAACAAATTGTTTGTGTTGTATGATCCATGTAAGCGTTTGGTACGAGCATGGGATGCATCGTCGGGTGTGTATTGCAACAAGCTAACGATTTTGGGAAACTGCAACCGGTTGCTCATACATCCAGGAGTCTGTCTCAGCAGGAGTCTCGCCTATCCCGAGTCCTGCTTAGCTACCGCACGAGACCCCACTCTCTCACTGGGATCCCTCCTGCTGAACTGCTCATGAAAAGAGCACTTAAGACAAGGCTCTATTTCGTTCACCCTGATCGACATGAACAGGTAGAGAGCAGGCGGCTTCAACAAAGTGCATACCATGATAGCGCAAATGTGTCACGCGAGATTGAAATCAATGATCCTGTATTTGTATTAAATTATGGACAAGGTCCCAAGTGGCTTCCCGGCACTGTCTTGGCCAAAGAGGGGAGCAGGGTGTTTCGGGTCAAACTTTCAAATGGACTCATTCACTGGAAACACTTGGACCAAATCAAACTCAGATTCACGGACTATCCTGAGCAACCCACCTTGGACCCTACCTTTTTGATCCCCCAACACACACCAGTGGCAACCGGCACCACGGTTGACCACGAAACAGAACCCATCATCCACAGCAGCCCAGCAGGGCCCAACACACCAGGCAGCCCAGCAAGGCCAGCTGCACAGCAGCCCAGCGAGGGCCCAACAAATAATTCAACCACACCAGCTTTCACACCGAGACGATCAACCAGGGCAAGAAGGGCCCCAGATTGACCCACATTGTAAATATTGACTTTGTGGGGGGAGTGTTGTTATATATGTGGACTTTATTTACTCTGTACAGTCACCAGAGTGCTCTTCCCCTGGAGTCCCAAGGGATCCCATAATCCCTTGGAAGCACAGGTATTTAAGGAGGCTTCACAGGTTGGAGAGGCATTCTGGAGACCTGCAATGAAAGACAAAGGTCACACTTTACTTTGAGCTCACAGTGTTCAGTCTGACTCTTTCTCCATACACTACAGTTACTTTGCCAGCACTAATTCATCTCTTTTGTCTCGCCAGGGCCTTCACACATGCAGCAGCAGTCAGTTGACCTCCCCGACGCTGAATTAGAGGAGCTAATTCCTTGTGAGGGTGCACCGTCACAGGACTCATGCATACCATGCACCAGTGCAGAAACTCGCAGCTCAGTGGGTCAGTTTGACAGATAGTTAGTTCTCACCTGGTCACTCACAGTTCAGAAGTGAGCAAGAGCAGACAGCGGTGGCAGGGTTAAACCCTCTGCAAGCTCTGCTCAGCTGGACAAAGATCATTGAGCAGCAATAGACAAAGTACGATGTCCATGATTGCAGAGAGAACGGATAACTCTGCCACAAGAATGAGTGGAGTGATGTCATTGAGCATTGCAAGGATGTCTTCTTCCATGGATAGATTGGCCAACTCCATGGAACATCAGTCATGGCAATCAAATGAGTCCATGCAGCCCTTGATCACGGCGATACAGACTCTGGTAACCTTAAATAGGATGACAGATACCTTAGCCTTGGCCTTACCAAAGTGCTCTCCAGCACAGCGGCAACAGTGAAATGCGACTGGGCCATGAGAGGGATGATGTCAAAAGGGGACATTGAAGTGGGGAGTCCACTCAAAGAGACTCCACTTTTCACCTCTTCCCCTCTCCCCCTCCCCTCAGTCAGTACCCCACATGCTGCCTCCTCTCTCGATGGCCAAGTCTGCCCCTGCACAGGTGCGGATGGAGAAGACCATGGCATGGTCTTCATCGGCTCCAAAATCCTGAGGTCATCGGCCAAAAGCATCTCAGCGGTCAGAGCAGGTATCTGAGCCGCCTGCCTCTATCTCTGCTCAAACCACACGGGTTGTACCACGTCGGAGCGATACTAAAAGGAGGAGTGAATCTTTGTATTTCACCAAGGGTATGTACATGCGGTCCCGGCCTGTAAGACCATCAGCAGGTTAGGGCCATTAGAGGGAGCAACATTCGACGGCCCGACCCGGAAATCGCCGTGGTCCCGGCCTGCAAGACCATCAGCAGGTCAGGGCCATTAGAGCAAGCAGCATGCAGCGGCATACCACTGCAGCAAGCAGCACGTGTTGCTGCAGGGGGGCAACGACTGACTGCAGTGTGGGCAGGTACAGCAGGAGTGGCGATTATTTGTGTCCTCCTCACAAGTGACTTTCCCACCTACCTTTGTATCATCAGCAAATCTGACTACATTACACTCGGTCCCTTCATCCAATCATTAATATAGATTGCAAATAGTTGAGGCCCCAGCACCGATCCCTATGGCACCCCACTAGTTGCCGTTTGCCAACCGGTAAATGACCAATTCATCCCGACTCTCTGTTTTCTGTTCGTTAGCTAATCCTCTATCCATGCTAATATATTACCCCCAACACTGTTAACTTTTATCTTGTGCAGTAACCTTTTATGTGGCACCTTGTCAAATACCTTCTGGAAATCCAAATACACCACGTCCACTAGTTCCCCTTTATCTCTGCTGCTCATTACATCCTCAAAGAACTGCAGCAAATTTGTCAAACATGATTTCCCTTTCATAAAACCATGCTGACTCTGCTTGATTGTATCATGCTTTTCCAAATGTCCTGCTGCTGCTTCCTTAATAATGGACTCCAGCATTTTCCTAACGACAGATGTTAGGCTAACTGGTCTATAGTTCCCTGCTTTCTGTCTGCCTCCTTTTTTAAATAAGAGCATTACATTTGCGGTTTTCCAATCTGTTGGGACCTCACCAGAATCCAGGAATTTTGGTACATTGCTACCAATCCACCCACTATCTCTGCAGCCACTTCTTTTAAGACCCTAGTGTTGGAGCAGATTTTTGGACATAATAAAGCCTAGGGGGACACTTGACTAGTATACCAAATATTTGTCCCCCTCGAATGAATTGTGTAAGAGACAATACTGATGCATTATTGTATGCTTGCCTTTACTGGTTGTAGGAAGCCTGCCACTTGTTTTTTTCTGTGAAAACAGGGAAATTAGGCCTCTTCTTTGTTTATAATGGCCTGTCACAATGCGAGGCTGGCTTATATCAAGAGCCCAGCCTTGAACGGTAATTGTATGAAAAGCTTTGTAAACCTAGTAATGCGATGACTGGATATAAGGACTGTTGCTAAGGCACGTGATGTAAAGTGACGTAATTTGTAAGATAAAGGAACCTCGCAGGCGATTTCAAATTGAGAAAGTGGTTCAGCAGGCGCGGGTCTCTAACACTTCTCCCAAAACTTTGTCTCCGATTTAATAAACCTCTCTTTAAATACAGTCTCGGAAATATTTTTCCACAACATAATGGCGTCACGACAGGATACTGTCTGATCAGACGTGATCAATTAAGACAGTATCTGGAATCTGGTGTTAGAGACTGAAAGAGAGGCGTACGGGCACGACGGGATAGTGTATAAGGTATGAGTAAGTAGATAGCGGGAGGAGGCTGACTAACCAGTTTGATTTTTTCCCTTTAGTAAATAAGGTCGGTGCAGTAGGGAGCTGATCACTCCAACCTAGAGCTGAAACTCCGGTGGTAAGGAAACACGCTAGCTTTGTTGCGAAGACAAAAGGTCCCCACAGAGTAGTCGTGGCCGTGAGTATTACAGGAACAAAGGGAAACGTCCGAGACTGGCGAACATGGAAGGTAAGGAAGGGAATGTAAAACGCGGGCTGCCCGGGTCATTAATTAATTCATTGTAACTTGCGTAATTACATAATGCTATAAAAAGCTGATAGTGACTATCTTAAGCGACATATGGATCCAAAAATAGAGCTGGCCAACCAATTAATAAGCTTTGTTGAATGAAGAGAGACTTTTGTGAATGTCTGTCTTGAGTGAGAGTCCTGTGTGATTTTTTGACTGTGAAATGAATGTTTCTGAAAGTCTGTTTGGAAAATTAGTGCAGCTCTACCCACTTTTCCAAACAGAGTGAAAGTTGTCCTGTATGTGGGAAGTTTTAAGACATTTTAAGTTAGGAACGCAGGTGTGGATATATTCGGATGATAAGTTACAGAGCTAGGAAATGCACAAAGGATAGGTTTGTTGAGTAAATGATAAAAATACATGGTCCCGGTAGTTGAAAAAAGAAGAATTTATTTGACACGCTCACTTACTTGTCGAAAGAAAACATGCAATGATTGATTACATTGGGTTGAAAGACATAAATTTCATCTAGGAATGAGATAAAGAATGCCTTTTAAAACGCTCCCATTTCCCTTTGTGTAAAACCTTGACACGAAAGCTTCCAGCTCAGTAAAAAAAAAAGGGTTTTAAATAAAGTTTGGCATTACAAAAATTTGAAGTGGGATTCGGAGATATTAAGAGAAGGCACAGCAAAATACTGAGATGGATTCGAAACTAAAAAAAATATTAATTAAATTAAATCTGGTCTCTAAAAGAAAAAAGGAGGAAATAAAACTAAAAGGTTTGGAAACAATCTCGAAATACCTTCAGGGATCAGGTCAAACTCCTGGACGAGTGGCGAACTATCTGCGAAGGTGTAAAAGGGACTTTTGAAAAAAGGTTAAAACAGCAAGCTTTGGCAGTTTAGAAAAGACATTTTAACGACATTGCAACTGGAATTGGAGATAACGAAAAGCAGCCCTCAAAGCCTACGTGCTGGACTTTGTTCTAGTTATGGAGAAAAGAAAAAGATAAAGACGCAACTTTGAAAGTAAACAAATTGAACGATTGGAAAGAAAAAGTGTCTTCGATTGTCTGATGATTTTAAATTAACAAATTTACGGAGTCACGAGCCCTCCGTGTAAAATACAAAACCTAATTTGAAGAAAGGTGATCCGAAGAAAAAAAAGCCGTAACGCACGAATTAGGTGCTGGGAAAATAAAAAGGGGAGTTTGTGATGGAAAAAGACATAACTTACTAAATACCAGTTGACATCAGCTGAAAATAGAAGCTCTTTTAGCAGCCAGTAATAAACCAAAACAGGTAGCGGTTATTAAAATTAAAGCCCACCAAAGGGAACCGGACCGAACCAGTCCAGATTGGCTGAGTCACCAGGGAGATAAAGCTGCAGACGCAGCTGCCCAGAAGGCATTAGAACAGGAAGCCTCAGTCAGTGCCGCTGGGGTCCGAGACGAACAGATAAGTATTGAGAAACTACACCAGGACACTTCTGAGGAGGAAATAGGTATGTGGACAAAGCAGGGCGCAACGCAAGGGAAGGATAACGTTTGGAGATGAAACGACAAGGTAATGGCGTCTGAATGCATACATTGGAGTTGCACCATGGCCTGTCTCATTCAGGATGAGAGGCCATGACCGGGAGTCTTGGGAGAGATTGGTGGTGGAAAGGGATGGGGAGAGATATTGCCAAACATTGCCATCGATGCGTTACGTGCGCACAATATAATCCAGGCAGGCCCATTAAAATTAAAATGGGACACCAACACGTACAAATTGATTTCACAGGTCCTTTGCCCCCATCCCATGGAAAAAGATATTGCCGAGTGATTATAGATCAATTTACCCGGTGGGTGGAAGCTTTCCCCACACGTGATTGCACTGCCTCAACAGTGGCAAGGATATTGACCGAGCAGGTGATTCCCCGATGGGGAGTGCCTCTTCAAATAGATTCCGACCAAGGCACCCACTTCACCGGGAAGATTGTAAAAATAGTATGCCAGGTGATGGGCATAAAACAAAAATTCCACATCCCCTACCACCCGCAGAGTTCTGGAACGGTAGAGCGCATGAACCGTACCCTTAAAACCGCCCTGGCAAAGGCCATGGAAACGTCAGGAAAAACGTGGACGGAAGTACTACCCATTATATTGATGAAGTTAAGAGCCACAACAAACCAGACAACCGGATTAACCCCTTATGAACTAATGACAGGAAGGGCGATGCAATTACCAGAGAACATCATAACAGGTGGGGCCGATGTAGGCCCATTAAAATACAAAATAAAACGCTATGTTTTGGAACTAAGTACTCAATTAAAAGGGATGCGTAAATTAGTTAGGGACAATCAGGAAGAAAGAGATGCGGAAGCAGAGCTTACAAAGCTCCCTGAAGTTCCGATGGCGGGAAGTCGCGTTATGGTAAGGGTCCTCCCGGGAAAACCGGTGTTTGCCCCAAAATGGATAGGACCATATGAGGTTATAATCAGTGGGGATACTTGTGCCTGCATCGATATTAAAGGGAACGGGCAATGGAAGCATTGGATCCCAGCTTAAGGTTTTTGAACCAGCCGTTCAGCACACGTATTAGTTGTTGTTGTTGTCCATTTACAGATTGACAGCGAGAGATTCTTCAAGCAAGCCATACGGCCATTTTGCCTTTGACTATTTGTTAAATATAGAGTAATAAGATGAAATTATATGTTGCGATCGGTGCGATTATCATAGTTCGTGTTCGGTCCGGCCTGCTAGCTAGACCGAAGCGAGAGTTACATGTGAATACCTTTTTGTACATGTCTTATATTTATGCGCAAATTGGGAACCTTTCTAGTTGCTGGGTATGTTCGCACATCCCCATACATAGCAAAGGAGGCATCCCCTTGAGGTCAATCTCCCTTAACATTTCGGAAGTAGCGGAGTGGGTAATGCGACAAAACGGTACAGGGGAATTAAATGATACTTGGAACCAGAGTGGGGATAAAGAAACATGGAGATCGGTGGGGTTACCTTTTGGATGCATTTGACGGATGGTACCAGCCGGAATATAATAGGTCGGTACGACCCCTGTTCCTGGTTTTGACCAACACCTCAGGAGTTGGAAGGCCCACCGCTGACATTTGTTTCACTAGAAACCTGACTGGTGAGAAAACAGGTTTTGTAGCCAGGACTGGGAGCCTAAAATTAGGTGGCGACGGGGGTTGAGAGAGAGAGATTGGGATCGAATCTAACAGCATACAGTGGCACTTATTTTGTGTGTGGGCACAAGGCCTACCCCTGGTTGCCTCAGGACTGGAGGGGGTCCTGTTATTTGGGATATGTGGTCCCCTTCGTCAGACGGGTACGTACTTTAGCAGAAGTACAAACGCCAGATCGACTAAGACGAGATCTTACCCCGGTAGAGAGGCTATTTGGGGTCATTCGGGATAGGACGCACCATGGATGAATTACGTAACCTAGAGAGGGTACTGGAACGGATAGCTAACGACACTGCTGAAGCAATGGAGGGCATAACGGCTGAAATGGTAGCCATACGCACAATGGTACTCCAGAACCGAATGGCCCTAGATTATACATTAGCACAAAGTGGGGGCACATGCGCCTTAATTGGAGCTGAATGTTGCACTTACATTCCCGATAATTCAGAAAACATAACCAACCTCGCTGATCACGTAAGAAGGGAGGTAAAGAAGTTATCCACGCCAGTAGGAGGACCTGGCTGGTTTGACTGGCTATTAGGGGAATCCTGGGGGTCCTATCTTATGCATGGAGTAATTATTCTGGTTGTAATAATAACTACTTGCTGTCTGATTATCGGGTGTTTTAATAACTGCTGTAAAGTTATGATGGCCCGACTGATGCCAGTAGCCAGTGTAATCGCCGAAGAAGAAGTACACCTGATGGAAATACCTGAAGACACAAAGGATGAAGAAACAGACGACGTTGACACTGACCACTATCTTTGAAGGGTAGCCTAGAGCTACGGACAAGGTGGACATACGGAACATCAGGGAAGTAACATACCCCAAAGGCCATATATAAATACCGTATATACTCGCGTATCATGCGACTTTTGAAGACCTAAATTGTAACCTAAATTTGGGGGGTAGCATGATACGCGAGATACAAAATTTGCGGGTGCCAAGATTAGGCTGTTAGGCTGTTAAGCAGACCGTATCCACGCTGAATCTCGGCAGGTATCTCCTGGGCTGGATTGCAGCCTCTATTGTCACTTGTACTGTATCTTTGCTGTGGTCTAGAGATCGCCACCCACAACTCCCTCTGAAGTTTGCTGCATTATTAGAGGCTGAACGACGCTAGTCAAGCCAGCTGGAATGATTGCTATATCGGTGTTCGATTCGCGAACAGCTTTCACAACAGAA
The DNA here is from genome assembly GCF_044704955.1 of Pristiophorus japonicus. Taxonomy (NCBI): domain Eukaryota; kingdom Metazoa; phylum Chordata; class Chondrichthyes; family Pristiophoridae; genus Pristiophorus; species Pristiophorus japonicus. The sequence continues at coordinate 395,265 of NW_027254396.1, read as the reverse complement.
TCCACTCGATATGACCTAAACATATCCCACACAAGTAAACTTTTTTGGTGTCGTAAACCACCTGCTCTTGATTCCCAAACTCTCTTCAGCCAAATCTTGCAGCCATTATCGTTCATCCATCCTTTTTCGTTTCATGATTCGGTTGTTAAGGTCTGTATTCGATCGTTGTTATGTGTTAGGGTACTTGTTACGTGTTGGGTACTTGTTAAACTTGTTTGAAAGCCTAGCCTAGTGTCATCTGGTATCTCAAAAAAGTGACTCGCATGATACATGAGATATATGATAAAATCATGTTTTGGGGACGAAAATTTAGAGGTCGCATGATACGTGAGATCGTAGGATACGCGAGTATATACGGTATATATATATAACACCATGCTACCATCATTGTGGTCATCTGGATTTCGTGAACATCCTCCAGGACCAAAAGGGGGAACTGTTGGAGCAGATTTTTGGACATAATAAAGCCTAGGGGGACACTTGACTCGTATACCAAACATTTGTCCACCTCAAATGAATTTTGTAAGAGACAATACTGATGCATTATTGTATGCTTGCCTTTACTGGTTATAAGAAGCCTGCCACTTGTTTTTTCTGTGAAAACAGAGGAATTAGGCCTCTTCTTTGTTTATAATGGCCTGTCACAATGCGAGGCTGGCTTATATCAAGAGCCCAGCCTTGAACGGTAATTGTATGAAAAGCTTTGTAAACCTAGCAATGCAATGACTGGATATAAGGACTGTTGCTAAGGCACGTGATGTAAAGTGACGTAATTTGTAAGATAAAGGAACCTCGCAGGCGATTTCAAATTGAGAAAGTGGTTCAGCAGGCGCGGTTCTCTAACACTTCTCACAAAGCTTTGTCTCCGATTTAATAAACCTCTCTTTAAATACAGTCTCGGAAATATTTTTCCACAACACTAGAATGCAATGCATCAGGTCCTGGGGACTTGTCCACCTTTAGTCCCAGTTGTCGGTAACTTGGAAAATAACTTTTTTCAGCAATGGATGCATAAGGAGTTAGGGGGTGCAAGGAATGGGTTGGAAATGACCTAATCAGTGATCAAATGGAAAGATCAAGTGTCTGGCTGTGAATATGGGTAGGGGATTTCTATGGAGAGAGAGGTTTGGGAAACACAGCGGGCAGTGAATTGAGAGGAAAGAGAGCGAGGATTGCTGAGATGGAGATTGAAATCACCAAGGATGGTGATTTTAATGGCCTCCTTCTGTGCTGCAGATTTCTATGATTCGATGATTCTAGGATGAGGAATTGTCCGTGCAGAGGCTGAGAGAGGAAAGCAGGATGTCTATGTTAATGACAAATTCGGCATAAGGCTTGGGTGGGGTTGGTACAGAAGCCAAATTGTAACAAGAGAGATAAGAGTCATGGCGTGGTCGAGGTATCAGACGAATAGGGGAGAGACCAAGGTGTAATTTGTGGTAAGAGCCACACTACTACCCTGGCAGTTTGGGTGGGGCAGATGGTGAAGGGAAAAGCCAGGCAGGGAGGCTTCAGTAAGGGGCAAGGTCTCACCCCAGTGAGCCAAGTTTCAGTGAAAGCCATGATGTCAATGCAACCATCCACAATAAGGTCGAAGATGGCAAGGACCTTGTTCATGAGTGAGTGGACATTCTCGAGGGAGGTGTGGAGAAGAGCAGTGATTGTTTATCCACAGGCAAAGTCCAAGGGAGCAGTACTATGTGAGGTGATCGGGATGGGAAGTTGGTGCGAAGTTTGTCCGTGGCGGTGCACTGGGTGGGAAGGAAGAGGATGAAGCAGCTTGGGTTGCTACTTGTGAGCAGGCAATGAAAGATTCCTCGATAGACCATTCCAGAGAAGCACAGAGGAAAGCTGTGGGCTTATCCAAGGGGAATACAACTTGCTACAGTGCCAGGAGGATAGGCTGGGTTGGAGTAGGGATTGAGGGGCCAAATGAGAGTTGAGAAATGAAAGATGACATGACTGGGTGATGGGAAGGGGAGTAGACAGAAGAGAAAGGCCGGAGAGAGGCCTGTGGACGGGTCGTTTGCTAAAACATTATTCAGACAGCTGACGTTCCCCAATGGAGGTGGACTGAGGAGTGGCTCCCTGCAACTCCATGATGGGGCCCAGAAGCTAAAATCAAAGAAAAGTGTTTGAAAATGTTGACCTGCCGCTCAGGGAACAGAGGGTAAACTCTGTGAAGGTAATCAGTCCCTTCAGGATCAATCACCTCTGTGCTCATTATTCATGGCAGAATTCCTGCCGTGTCCTGGAAAGCCCCAGACATGCCCCCAGTCAGTGCGATATAATGGGGCAGGTCTGAGCGGGGCAGCCCCTCCATTGAGCACAGTTTCCCAGGGAAGTTGAAATGGGTGGAAATTCTGCGGATCTGGCTCCGCACTAATCGCAGCCAGCAGTCACATTGCAGTTCTTCACATCCCCACAGATCAGAATCATAGAAAGCTAGAAACATAGAAAATAGGTGCAGGAGTAGGCCATTCGGCCCATCGATCCTGCGCCACCATTCAATAAGATCATGGCTGATCATCCTCTCAGTACCCCTTTCCTGCTTTCTCTCCATACCCCTTGATCCCCTTAGACATAAGGGCCACATCTAACTCCCTCTTAAATATATCCAATGAACTGGCATCAACAACTCTCTGCGGCAGGGAATTCCACAGGTTAACAACTCTCTGAGTGAAGAAGTTTCTCCTCATCTCAGTCCTAAATGGCCTACCCCTTATCCTAAGACTGTGTCCCCTAGTTCTGGACTTCCCCAATATCGGGAACAATCTACCCGCATCTAACCTGTCCCGTCCCGTCAGAATCTTGTATGTTTCTATGAGATCCCTCTCATCCTTCTAAACTCCAATGTATAAAGGCCTAGTTGATCCAGTCTCTCCTCATATGTCAGTCCAGCCATCCCGGGAATCAGTCTGGTGAACCTTCGCTGCACTCCCTCAATAGCATGTACGTTCTTCCTCAGATTCGAAGACCAAAACTGAACACAATATTCCAGGTGAGGCCTCACCAAGGCCCTATACACCTGCAGTAAAACCTCCTTGCTCCTATACTCAAATCCCCTAGCAATGAAGGCCAATATACCATTTGCCTTCTTTACCGTCTGCTCTACCTGCATGCCAACTTTCAATGACTGATGAACCATGACACCCAGGTCTCGTTGCATCTCCCCTTTTCCAAATCGGCTGCCATTCAGATAATATTCTGTCTTCGCGTTTTTGCCCCCAAAGTGGATAACCTCACATTTATCCACATTATACTGCATCTGCCATTCATTTGCCCACTCACCTAATCTGTCCAAGTCACCCTGCAGCCTCTTTGCGTCCCCCTCACAGCTCACACCACCACCCAGTTCAGTGTCATCTGCAAACTTGTAGATATTACACTCAATTCCTTCATCCAAATCATTGATGTATATTGTAAAGAGCTGGGGTCCCAGCACTGAGCCCTGCAGCACTCCATTAGTCACTGCCTGCCATTCTGAAAAGGACCCGTTTATCCTGACTCTCTGCTTCCTGTCTGCAAACCAGTTCTCTATCCACGTTAGTATATCACCCCCAATACCATGTGCTTTGATTTTGCACACCAATCTCTTGTGCGGGACCTTGTCAAAAGCCTTTTGAAAGTCCAAATACACCACATCCACTGGTTCTCCCTTGTCCACTCTACTAGTTACATCCTCAAAAATTCCATAAGATTTGTCAAGCATGATTTCCCCTTTATGTTTCTACGTTTCTATGTCCTGCCCCATACTGTCGAGTAGGATCACCTTTATTGTTCTGGTCCCCGGTCCCACTACTGAATTAATATTGGGTCAAATGTTGCTGGAGTGGGGCAACTCGCACCGTATGCAGTTAGTTAGACTTTTCCTGCCCCCTTCAGCTCAAAGGTTTTTTGCGCCGTAACTTGTTGGAAATTTGAGCTCATAGCGGTACGGCAAGTGCAATGGGGCATTGTAGGACCTTAGGGGGTGAAATTGCCCCTTTTTATAGCCCTGATAGTGCCTCCTGATTGCAAAGCTGGCAGGCCGCCATCTTTTTCGTTGGCTGACCCGCGTGTTAGCTCGACGATGGCGGCCCTAGCATGGTCCGTGACGTCATCGTACAGCCAGACATTCCGTCTTGTGTGCCGGGCTGCCGGCCTGATCTCACTCTGCCCTGATGGTCAAGTGGTGGCCACAAAAAGGCAATGCAGTGTGCACAGCGGCCTTCCCCTTCAATGAAAAGCGAGGGGCATTGTAGCACATAGGCGCTACACGGAGTGTCCGCGTAGCTCTGGACTCAGCGCCATGCTACCGCTCCGGCACCACCCCCAAAGGAAGTGGCGTGCTGGAGACAGCGCTCTGCTCCCTTTGATGGGCGGTAGGCCCAATTTCACATCACGGCAGGTCTTCCGGGCCAGGCAATAAAAGGACCGGCCCCAGAAGATTACGGCCGCCGATTGCGACAATTTCACAACCTTAATGGACAACGGGACCAAATGTCTAAATCCTTAACCAAGGAGATTTAAGGATTGAGAACTATGAATGACTGAGAACTGTGTGTATTCAATGCCAACAAAAGATTGGATTACGAGAGAGTGAAGAAAGAGACGGGCAGGAAAAGTAAGCAAAAAACTTACATTTTAAATATAACATTTGTAAAATCTCCAAAAACAATTCAATACCTGAAGGAATGAGACTTCTCCATTCAATTATTCACTTTCTGGGCCAGAGAGGTAGACTGGCACTGATTAACAATTATCACATTGTTAAAAGGGTACCTACGCCATTAATTACTTTTCTGAGCAGAGTTTAATGGACAATTAATACGCAAATGCAGAAACGTCAGGAAACTAACGGGGAGATTCAGGACGAGATATCGTTTTTGCGAATCTCACGGCGGAGCGGCGCAAATCATCCAGCAACTTGCGGCAATTTACAAATCACAGGTTGTCTCTTCCTCGTCACAGGATGTCGGCCAATTTGTACATTAATAGTTACTGTTTCAGCAAATTCCAGCCCAGTACCTACATTATTAATACATGCTAATTTATGCACATCGCTGTATTGGCTTTGTTAACTACCTTTGCAGAATTCGCAACAATAAGGTCCAAAGTTTAAAATGTCTCCAAACTTACACAGTATAACTGCAGTGCCAAGAATGACTACAGACAGCAGGATGGAGAGACCCAGGAGAATGTAGATGACCAGAGATGACAGTTTTCCTCAGACAGGCTCTGCTGATCGCACACCATGTTCTGCAAAGTGTAAGTGCAAGTCATCACTGAAAGGATTAGAGGGAACCGCCTTGTGGAAAAGGCTCCAAACCTTTTCTCATTTGGACCTGAAGAAGAGGCAGAGGAGCCGAGTCTTGTTGTCAACACCGGAATTTTAAAACTTTGCACGACTGGGCCCATCGAACGCACATTTCTTCAATTCAAGAACAAGTGGAGCAGGTTCGAGGGACTGAATGGCCTACTCTTGCTCCTATTTCTTATGTTTATTCATCAACAGCAGGTTAGAGATCGAAACTGGGCAAAATTGAAGTGACGCACATTATGGACAGTTACAAACATCAGACACAAAGTACCATTTACTCGGGTAATCTGCAAGGTACAAGGAATAAAGACCATTCGTTCAGCTCACACCTCTATCCTCATCATTTCTTCAACTTTTCACCATCCCTCATCCAGCATCTTTACTTCAACACCTTCCTCACAGATTTCAGCGTGAGCCAACAACGCCATCAGTTAAAGGGATGGTCACAGGGGTTTCTGACCCCACTGCTTTATTCACTGTGTGTTAAACCATCAGTTAAAGGGATGGTCACAGGGGGTTTCTGACCCCACTGCTTTATTCACTGTGTGTTAACACCATCAGTTAAAGGGATGGTCACGGGGGTTTATGACCCCACTGCTTTATTCACTGTGTGTTAACACCATCAGTTAAAGGGATGGTCACGGGGGTTTATGACCCCACTGCTTTATTCACTGTGTGTTAACACCATCAGTTAAAGGGATGGTCACGGGGGTTTATGACCCCACTGCTTTATTTCACTGTTCAGCTCTAAAATCCATCAGTTTTTCTGAAGAAATCGAATTTACTGACAACACATTCTCTCAACCAATGAGAAATGACCTTTTCACTGTTGTTAATTGATCTGAGGGTGTTAGTGAATTCGAGCTAATTAACTCAAACTGCATAAACTATACAACTATACATAAACATCAGATCACTGATGTGTACCTGGCTTCACCACTTTCTGTTTTCCTCTGTCTCCTCTTCGTTGATCAGGATAAAGATCACCAACATTTTGATAAGTGGCATCTAGTTCCATATTATCAGCTGGAAGAACTTCTTGTCTTGAGAGGCAATTAAAGAAATGTGATTTCTTTGCTCAAACAGTTTCTTTTGTTGCACTTTTAGTGTTTCTCTCAAAAGCCACAACTATAGATTCTGTCTGATGGACACCAAGATATTTTCACACTTGTTTTTTGATGATGGGTTGGACTCGTAGCCACCACTTCCACCACCAGGACCCTGGTGAATTTGCTTTCTGCTCTCTATGGCGTAATGTCCCTTCTATAATGGGCTGCCCAATATACTATTGGTCTTTTTTTATAAGCTTCATTTATCTGCACTCAGATTTTCACACAATTCTGTATTTGAATCCACAGGTCTTTCTGTTCATAGGATTAATAGGATAAACAGCACAGAAACAGGCCATTCGGCCCAACCAGGACATGCCGCGATTATGCTCCACTAGAGCCTCCTTCCGTCTTTCCTCATCTGAATCTATTTTTTTTCAAGAGAAAAGACCCAGCCTTTCCAGATATGTATACCTTCGCATTTCTGGTATCATCCTTGTAAATCTTCTCTGCACCCTCGACAGTACCTTTATAAGAACATAAGAAATAGGAACAGGAGAAGGCCTAATGGCCCCTTGAGCCTGCTACGCCATTCAATAAGATCATGCCTGATCTGATCATGGACTCAGCTCCACTTCCCTGCCCGTTCCCTATAACCCCTTATCATTTAAGAAACTGTCTATTTCTGTCTTAAATTTATTCAATGTCCCAGCTTCAACATCTCTCTGAGGCAGCGAATTCCACAGATTTACAACCCTCAGAGAAGAAATTTCTCCTATATCCCTTTTATAATATGGCGATCAGAACTGTACGCAGTACTCTTTGGTTTAACAAAGGTTCGATACAGGTTTCGCATACCTTCCCTATTTTTCAATTCTTTCCCTCTAGAAATAAACCCTAGTGCTGTTTTTTTTATGGCCTTGCTAATCTGTGTTGCTACTTTTAGTGATTTGTGTATTTGTACTCCGAGATTCCTTTATTCCTCTACTCCACCCAGACTCTAACCCTCCAAGTGATGTGACCTCCCTATTCTTCTTACCAAAATGTAATATTTCACATTTATCTGTGTTGAACTTAATTTGCCAATTATATGCCCATTCTGCAAGTTTATTCATGTCCTCCTTTAATTTGTTGCAGTCCTCCTCAGTATTGACTACCAAGCCAATTTGGTGTCATCCGCAACTGTAGAAATTGTGTTTTTGATTCCAAAGTCTAAATCGTTAATACAAATTGTGAACAACTGTGGTCCCATCACTGATCCTTGTGGAACACCACTACCCACCTTCTGCCACTGTGAGTAGCAACCCTTTACCCCTACTCTCTGCTTTCTGTCTTGCAGCCAGCTAGCTATCCATTCTGCTACTTGTCCTCTGACTCCGCATTCTCTGACCTTGTTCATCAGTCTATTATCAACGCCGAGAGCATGCAGAAATCAAGCGCAGGCAGCGGAAAGAGCATGCAGCAAACCAGTCCCACGCACCCCTTCCCTCAACGACTATCTGCCCCACCTGTGACAGAGACTGTGGTTCTCGTATTGGACTGTTCAGTCACCAAAGAACTCACTTCAGGAGTGGAAGCAAGTCTTCCCCGATTCCGAGGGACTGCCTATGATGATGATGATGACCTTATCGAAGGCCTTTTGAAAATTTAGATAAATTACATCCACTGCATTACCATTGTCTACTCTCTCTGTTACCTCTTCAAAAAATTCAATGAGGTTGGTCAAGCAAGACTTTCTCTTTTGAAATCCATGCTGACTATTCATTATTATAATTTTATAATACATCCACAACTTTGAGCATCTTTCCATTGAGTGTGTACTCCCATTCATTGAGTGTGTTCTCCCATTCCACTGTGTATGTACTGTAGGTTTCAGACATATATCAACATAAAGTGGCTAAATACATTGACATAAAATGGCTAATCTACATTATGGGATAGAGAAGTAAGCCTGAGTTAGACAACCAGGAACTTCACTGCAGATGGTTCATCAAGGCATTCACTGTTAAAACAGCCGTTGTGGTCAGCCAACAAGAAATATTTAACAGGATAAGGAAATAACAGGATCTTTGTATCTTTGTGTTATTGAGCACAATATTAGATTCAGCAAGAGTGACTAATAGAATAGATTAATTATAATGTGAATGCTTATAACTATGTTTGTGAAATTATAATAAATAAAAAAATGACTGAAGGCAAGTAACGGAAGGCTGCTCGGTAACAAAGAATGTGTCCTTCTGAAGCACAGACAGGAAAGGGGACCAGTTCCAGCTGTAGTTTTGCACTGTGACCAAGCGTGAGGTCAGGGGTCGGACCGGTGACATGGATTGTTCACTAAAGGGTGTCAGGGGGCAGACTGAATGTGGGACACCAAGGTTCCATATTAATACAGTATTAAAGTTGCTGACATTGGACTGTCGGGCCTAGTAATTATTAAGACAAAGCGTGAGCTGGAAACCTGCACAGAATCCATCAGTGGCGAGCAAAGTCAGGAATCTAAAGTGACATTTTTTAAGCGTCCCGTACCTGTCTCGGAAAGGGCCATCCCTGGCAGACAGATAAATCGTAAGTAATTATAGCTGGTAAAGTCCGCTAAGGTTTGGGGTCCATTCCTGGTGCTGCAGAGGACAGGCCATGAAAAAGACCACCTGACCAAGGACAATAGTAAACTTCAAGCTCAGTGTAGAGAGAATAAGCAGAAGTTACAGGATGGTGTCCTATTTTCTGTCTGAGGGATTTGAGAACGAAATAGTTTTTTTTCAATCCAGGAAAGATTGTTAAAATTTACTCAAACCCTGCCTGAGTCTGGAGGTGCTGGGCTGGAGCTGGCCCGCCCCTTCCTTCCCTGTCAGCACTGTAATGATATTAAACTCGAAGGGGATGAAATTGCCCCTCGCTGGGTTTGGAGCGCAGAATTTGAATTCACTGAAAAGTTAGCGCCGGTTGAGATGGGCGGGAGGAAGTTTGTAATTTCGGAACTTTGTTTGTGAGATCTGAGAGCTGCGCTGTTGGAGCACTAAGTGGCCTCCGTGTGGCGCTGGAGGAGCGCTGCCGGGGCGATGGTGGAAATGAGCAGCCAATTGCAGGTGAGTTTGATTCACTCATAACCAGTCACCTGGTCACTGGGCTTCTTAAAGGGGATGCCTTGCAGGTTTGTTCTGCTGATTCTCTTCCTCATAGTTCAGGAGCTGCTTACTGAGGGCCATCATGGCAGCTGGGAGAGCCAGTACGAGGGCCAAGCAGTTCTCAGACACAGAAGTGGAGACAGTGGTGGGGACAGTGGGAGACAAGAGACACATCCTTCTCCCTCCAGCTGGGAGGACCACTCCACAGCTTCTCAGAGCTCTCTGGGCAGAGGTGGCACCGAGGTGTCGGGCACCTCCGTCCTTGACCGTACACCCACACAGTGTCGCAAAAAGTTCTGCAACCTCACTCGTGTGGTGCAAGTGATTACATGTTCCCCCAACTCTTACCCATGAACCTGTGAGTCTCTGCCTGTTCCCACAACTCTTACAAGGCAGCCTCTGTGCACTCAGCAAACCAGCATTTAACTCAAGATGTGGGCCTACTCACAGTTATTGGCTCATTTGATGCTTTGCTTAGAATCACAGCTGCTTAAGCTGCCCATTCCTTCCACATAAATACGTGCACCACCAAGCTTCCTTTCTTTTGCAGACCAAGATGGCACATAACAAGCTGCAGCAGCAGCAAACAGGACAAGGGGAGCCTGAACTGCCTCAGCTCACAGATCTGAAGGAGCGAGTACTTCACCTGATGGGCCGGCAGCAGGCCATCCCCATGGCAGTGGGCACCGCCGAGCCTGCTGGGGCCAACATTGGTAAGTGAAACCTTCCTCTCATCCCACCTTCCACTTTAAGCAGGAGCCCTTATCATTTAGCTGCTGCACATTCCAACCACCTTTCTTCCTGCATGCCTATCCCCCTTCCCTCACCTTAACCTCATTCTTGTACCATTTGTGCTTTCAGACAATGCCCTGGGCACAGCCCAACCTGTTCCTGAACCCCCTCAACCCAGTCTGCAGGGAGAAGAAATGGGGGAGGAGGAGGAGAGGGAGGAGGAGGAGGACGATGCATGTACCACGTCACTGCTTCTCGCACTCGCACGCACCAGCTCAGATACTGGGAGAACGCGGTCGTTGCAGTTGAGCTTAGGAGAGGGGTCTGCACAGTGTGCTGCACCGGGGCCTAGCGGGCCACAGCAGGGTCAAGGGGGAAGGCAAGATCGGGAGCCAGCTCCCCGGAGGACGAGTGCGTGCACGAGTTCTGCTCCACAGGACTCAGATGAGGACCTAGTTGGGGAGGCGTTTGAACAAAGGGTGATGGTCTTGCACTCCGACATGATACGGGCAATGGCAAGGGTGCTTGAGATCCTGTCGCAAGTGGTAAGGAACGTGGAGGGGTATGCCTCCCACATTGTAGACAGCTCTGCGCATATCATGGAGCTCATCATTGCCAGTGTGCAGATGATGGTGGACTCCCAGACAGATGGTGCGGAGCCAGACCTCATGAGGCGTCTCGTGGGCAATGTGGCAGCTTTTAATGGGGCATAGGCTGAAGCAACCTGCTGCTGCAATCATCCATGGTTGCTCGCATGGATGCTCAGACTGCTCTCATGCAGTCTCAGCATGATGCCATGCAAGCTCTGACTGCTGCCATCGGCGCTGGGTCCATCAGGGTCCACCGAGGATCACACGGTGCCACAGCAGCCCAGCAATCTGTGCTCCATCAGATTGGAGAGGAGGCTGAGGTGCTGCCCCGGGGGAGTGGCACTGGCTCAGTGGAGAAGGAACCTGCTGTCCTCTCTCAGGACGACAACATTTCTGATCCCACCACTGCCACTCCGTCATTGCAACTATCCACGGCTGTTACCCAGCCAGCCCAGACTGTCACCGCCCAGCCTGAGGTGTTTCAGTCTGCACCCGGGCCTTCCAGGCCCAGAGCTGGTTGAGGGTGTCCTAGAAGGCCATCTGTAGTCTCTGGCCCAGAAACACAGCAGCCTTTCACCAGCCATGCTGCAGCCACAGGGGAGACACTGCGGCATGGTAGCAGAGTAGGTTTACATAAAAGGGGATATAAGGAGATGCACATGGGTGAATGATATATGTCATGTTGATGTTGCACTTTTTACACATAAATGTTCATTGTCATCTTTACTGTTTGGTCTTGTCTGTCATTTCATTGTTGGGCATGTGGTATGGAAGGAAGGGCTCATTGACGTGTTTATGGAAGAGGGACATCCGATCAGGTGAGTACTGCAAGACTCCTCCTGAGCGGTTAAGACAGCAGAACCATTGCTTCTGCACTCCAATGGTCTGTTCAATGATGCTCCTGGTGGCGGCATGACTGTCATTGTAAGCGTGCTGGGCAAGACTGATGGGTTTGCAGAGGGGAGTCATGAGACAGGTGGCACAGCGGGTAGCCCTTGTCTCCGAGGAGTCAGCCAGGAGCGGCATTGAGTGACTGGAACAGAGCTGGCACACCGGTCTGGTGCAGGATGAAGGCATCATAGCTGCTGCCAGGATGGCGGGCATTATCGGCCATTATTTTGTGTCTTGGTCGCACACCAACTGGACATTGAGTGAGTGCTATCCTTTTCGGTTTTGAAATATCTGCCGATTTCGGTGTGGAGCCCGCAATGTGACGTGTGTGCAGTCTATGGCACCCTGCACCATGGGAAAGCATGCCATCATGACAAAGCCTGTTGACCTCTCCAGCTGCTTCTGTCTTGTCATGGGGAATGAGATGTATTCCATCCGCCTTCTGTACAGAGCATCTGTGACATGACAAATGGAGCAATGGGTGGCAAACTGGGAGATGTTGGAGATGTCTGCTGTGGCTCCCTGGAAAGATCTATTGGCATAAAAATTGAGGGCGATGGCGACCTTCACTGCCACTGAGAGAACCATTCTCACCCTTGTTTGAGGCTCAAGGTCTGGCTACATCAGATGGCACAGCTCCGTCACCATGTCTTTTGTAAATCGCAGCCTTCGGACACACTGCTCCTCAGAGAAGTGGAAGTCGGAAAATGTTTGGCGAAAGACCCTGGGTGCGTACGGCCTTCTGTTGGTACATCTGCAAAATCATCTTCCTCTGCCCGCACCCTCATGGACCTCCTGATGTTGGTCCTGCATTTGCTGTCCCTCTGCAGCCTCCTGCTGCTGTTGCTCCGTTTGCCTCTCCATGTTCCTTTTAATCTGCCTCTGTCTGTCCCTCTCCTTGTCCCTCTCTCTGATCCTTGGAGCATGGGCCTCTCCATGATTCTCTCCATGGGCCTCTCCCAGTGGCAGCCTTTCTCTTTCCCTCTCCCAATGCTTCTGCTTGGCTAAATCACAGTGCCGTTATCTTCCCCGAACCATCCTCCGATGGTGAGGATGCAGGTGGTCCAGTGCAAACACCGAGCCCATGATTTGCAGAGAAAGCCAAGGGAAACTCAGGCTCAGCAATCAATGGTTGCCGAGGCAGAACCAAAACACAAAATCATTTCAAAGTGTGGAAAAATTTGTTCAACAAAAAATATCTCGACCTGCGTGCCTTTAAATCTCGGCAGCTGCAGCCTGATGACTTCAAACTGACAGCAATAGCTGTCGTTGGTATTGACAAGCATTAGTTGGAGGGACGGTCTCGAGGCAATGCGCATGGTGATGATCTCATTATCGGCGTACGCAGAGAGTCACGAGCGACACCGGAGCGGAGCGCAAAGCTGTATGGCCACCGGTGAAGAGATGGGCAATTCCACGCGGGTCGATGTGGCCACCGTGCCGCCAACTCATTATCGCAACGTTGGTGCCGGCGATACTAACTGGCCCCGTGCAATAGGGCAATTTCAGCCCCTTTACTTCCAAACACAATGAGATGTGTCATCTTTCTTCTAGTTTCAGGTTATCTTTGCTGTATAATTTCTGAGGGGTGCTGTTGAAGAAACCTTGATAAGTTGCTGCAAAGCATACCATATGATAGGTCCTTACTACACAGTATAAATACACACGAGGCCCATGCTTGAGAGAAGGTCAGTCTGTGACCTGTTCTTTATTCCTTAGCACTCAAGTGATGAAGGTGGGTGGAGCTTCCCCTTTTATACCTGAAGGTCCAGGTTAGGAGTGTCTCCCACCTAGTGGTCAGTGTTCTCACGGTGTACAACTTAGGTCAGTTTATACATGGGTTACAATGCTGGTTGAATACATGACATCACCTCCCCCGCCAAAGTCTTATTGGGATCACAGGTTGAGTCTCTCTGGTGGTTTACGCTCCCTTGTAGAGCGCCTGAGTTGGGGCTCCGGTTGTTGGGCGCTGGCCTGAGTGTCTGCTGTTTGCGGTGCCTCAGGCCTGTCCGGACTGCCCACAGTGACTGGGCTCTCCTCCCTTTGGTTCCGGTGTTCGGTCACCTGTGGTGGACTGAACTCTATATCGTGTTCTTCCTCTGCTTCTTCTATGGGGTTGCTGAACCTCCTTTTTGTTTGATCCACATGTTTGCGGCAGATTTGTCCATTGGTAAGTTTAACTACCAGAATCCTATTTCCCTCTTTGGCAACCACAGTGCCTGCGAGCCATTTGGGCCCTGCAGCGTAGTTGAGGACAAAAACAGGATCATTTACATCAATACATCGCGCCCTCGCATTCCTGTCATGGTAGTGATATTGTGACTGGCGCCTGCTCTCGACAATTTCTTTCATGGTGGGGTGTATAAGGGATAACCGGGTTTTGAGCGTCCTTTTCATTAGTAGCTCTGCGGGTGGAACCCCTGTGAATGAGTGTGGTCGGGATCTATAGGCCAACGGGAGGCGTGATAAGCGGGTTTGTAGGGAACCACCTTGGATTCTGAGCATCCCCTGTTTGATTATCTGCACTGCTCGTTCTGCCTGGCCGTTTGAGGCCGGCTTGAACGGTGCCGTTCTAACATGGTTAATTCCATTGCCTGCCATGAAGTCCTGGAATTCAGTGCTTGTGAAGCACAGGCCATTGTCGCTGACCAAGATGTCCGGTAGACCGTGGGCGGCGAACATTGCCCGTAGACTTTCTACCGTGGCAGAGGATGTGCTTGAATTTAAAATGTCACACTCGATCCATTTGGAGTAGGCGTCTACTACAACCAAAAACATTTTCCCCATGAAAGGACCTGCGTAGTCCACATGGATGCGTGACCAAGGCTTGGCGGGCCATGGCCAGGGGCTAAGGGGGGCTTCCCTGGGCGCATTGCCCAGCTGGGCACACGTGTTGCACCTGCGAACACAAAGTTCCAGATCTGCGTCTATCCCTGGCCACCAAACGTGTGACCTGGCAATTGCCTTCATCGTGACAATGCCCGGGTGCCCATTGTGGAGTTCTCTGATGAACACCTCTCTGCCCATCTGGGGCATGACTACACGGTTTCCCCACAGTAGGCAATCGGCCTGAATCGAGAGTTCATCCTTGCGCCTGTGAAATGGTTTAAATTTCTCAGGGCATGCCCTGTACATGGCTGCCCAGTCCCCATTCAGGACACATTTCTTGACTAGAGACAATAGCGGGTCTCTGTTTGTCCAGACTTTAATCTGACGGGCTGTCACGGGTGAGCCTTCGCTTCCGAAAGCTTCAACAGCCATGACCATCTCAGCAGCATGCTCGGTAGCCCCCTCAGTGGTGGCTAGTGGGAGCCTGCTGAGTGCATCGGCGCAGTTTTCGGTGCCCGGTCTGTGTCGAATTGTGTAGTCATAGGCAGCTAACGTGAGTGCCCACCTCTGTATGCGGGCCGATGCGTTTGCATTTATGGCCTTGTTGTCGGCCAAAAGAAACGTTAGCGGTTTGTGATCTGTCTCCAGCTCAAATTTCCTGCCAAACAGGTACTGGTGCATTTTCTTTACCGCAAATACACATGCGAGCGCCTCCTTTTCTACCATCCCGTAGCCCCTTTCTGCCTGGGACAGACCTCTGGAGGCATAAGCTACCGGCTGTAACTGACCCTTGGCATTGACATGCTGCAACACACACCCGACACCATAGGACGACGCATCGCACGTTAACACAAGTTTCTTACATGGGTCATATAGCGTTAACAGATTGTTCGAACATAACAAATTGCGTGCTCTATTAAAAGCCCTTTCCTGGCTGTCCCCCCAGACCCATTCGCGACCTTTGCGTAGGAGCACGTGTCGCGGCTCTAGCAGCGTGCTCAATTTGGGAAGAAAATTACCAAAATAGTTCAGGAGCCCCAGGAACGAACGCAGCTCCGTCGTGTTACGGGGGCTGGGTGCTCTCTGGATTGCTTCCATCTTGGATGCAGTAGGGCTGATCCCGTCTGCTGCTACCCTCATCCCCAGGAATTCTACCTCTGGAGCTAGGAAGATGCACTTCGCCTTTTTCAGTCGCAGACCTACCCGGTCCAGTCTGCGTAGCACCTCCTCCAGGTTGTGGAGGTGTTCTTCAGTATCGTAACCTGTAATGAGGATGTCGTCCTGAAAAACCACCGTCCCTGGAATCGACTTGAAGAGGCTTTCCATATTTCGTTGGAAGATCGCGGCGGCCGAGCGAATCCCGAATGGACATCTGTTGTACTCAAACAACCCCTTGTGTGTCGTGATGGTGGTCAGCTTCTTCGACTCACTCGCCAGCTCCTGGGTCATGTGAGCTGAGGTCAGGTCCAATTTTGAAAAAAGTTTGCCACCGGATAGCGTCGCAAAGAGGTCCTCCGCTCTCGGTAGCGGGTACTGGTCTTGGAGTGACACCCGATTGAAGGTGGCCGTGTAATCGCCACATATCCTGACCGACCCATCCGCCTTGAGCACCGGCACAATCGGGCTCACCCAGTCACTGAATTCGACTGGCGAGATGATGCCTTCCCTCAACAGGCGGTCCAATTCGCCTTCTATCTTTTCCTGCATCACGTACGGCACCGTTCTGGCCTTGTGGTGTACTGGCCTGGCGTCCGGGTTTATGTGAATCACTACCTTGGCCCCCATGAAAGTGCCAATGCCGGGTTGAAATAATGAGTCAAATTTGTCCAGGATCTGTGAGCATGATACTCGCTCCACAGAGGAAATTGCATTGACATCGCTCCATTTCCAGTTCATGACAGCAAGCCAACTCCTCCCCAGTAGTGCGGGACCGTCCCCTGGGACAATCCAGAGTGGCAGTCTGTTCTCCGAATCTTTGTGGGTCACGACTACCGTGGCGCTGCCAAGCACCGGAATGATCTGCTTTGTGTAAGTCCGTAGCTGTGCGTCAATCGGCGATAATTTTGGCCTCTTGGCCTTGGATGCCCACAACTTTTCGAACTGTTTGATACCCATTAGGGACTGGCTGGCACCCGTGTCTAACTCCATTGATACTGGGATGCCATTGAGGAGCACTTTCATCATTATCGGTGGCGTCCTGGTGTATGAACTGTATACGTGCTCCACATGAACTCGCTGAACTTCAGCTTCCAGCGATTTCCCCCAGTGTCCATTTCTGCAATTTCTGCAGGTATTTTGCTCATCTCTGCAAACTCCGGCTGAGTGTGTGCCTCCACGCCTCCAGCATGAGTTGCAGTTTGAAACAAAAGGTCCCTTGCCAGTCGATCGTCCCTGACTGCCCCTGTTATTGTCCTTGAATGCACCATTAACAGGTGTTGATGGCCCCATTACTGGCCGCATTGTCCCTTGCAATGGCGTGAATCGCTGTTCAGCTTGCCATTGTCTCTGTCGAACTCCACCTCTGGGTTCGACTACACGTTGGGGCATGCCCGACTGCCCTTGTCTGCCTGGAGAACTGTGTGCTGCTTCAACAATGTTGAATCTCTGTCCCAACCATTCCTTAACACAGTACCTCTCGTCTGTTCTGCTAGTGGCCATGCTCACGTGGTTTAAATCCCAGTTTCTTGTTGCCATTGATACGTCCTTACTATATGGTATAAATGCACACGAGGCCCATGCTTGAGAGAAGGTCAGTCTGTGACCTGTCCTTTATTCCTTAGCACTCAAGTGATGAAGGTGGGTGGAGCTTCCCCTTTTATACCTGAAGGTCCAGGTTAGGAGTGTCTCCCACCTAGTGGTCAGTGTTCTCACGGTGTACAACTTAGGTCAGTTTATACATGGGTTACAATGCTGGTTGAATACATGACACTATAGATAGTTCACACTGCAGCCATGATCTGCTGGTGGTGGAGGGAGTGGATTTTTAAGATGGTGGATGGTTTCATCTTCTTAAGTGTTGTTGCAGATGCACCATCCAGGCAAGTGGAGAGTATCCCATCACATTCCTGACTTGTGCCATTTAGGGGTTGGAGTGGTTTTGGGGAAGCTGAGCTGCTCATCGCAGAATACCTGCTCTTGTAGCCACGGCATTCATGTGGCTGGTCCAGTTGAGTTTCTGATTAATGACGAGCTCCAGGATGTTAATGTTGGGGCGCTTGTCAATGTTAATGAAATTGAAAGTCAAGGGAAGGTCATTCGACTCTCTCTTGTTAGAGATGGTCATTGCACTTGTGTGTTGTCACTTATCAGCCCAAGCCTGAATGTTGTCCAGGTCTTCCTGTATGCAAATCGGATATCCATTTCCCACATAAATAGGAGCTTAAGATTCTACAGAACAGTTTGTGGTGTCTGCAACTGGTTAGACTGCACTGGGGAACTAACCAACACCAGCACTTACTGTACCCAATAGCATTCCAGGGAGTTGAAGGCTACTTTCACTCATGGGCTCCTACCGACAGTGAATATCTACAAACCCAAAGAGATCTGTATAAAAGCGCCCGGTCTGAGAGCACGTTTAGGGCAGGAATACCTGGCGGACCCCTAAAGGTCACCAGTTCAGGGCATTGCCATTTAAACCATCATCTAAAAGCAGAAGTGCTAAAATATCTTGGTGTCCATCAGACATAATCTACAGTTGAGCTTTTTCTGAGAAACACTGGGAGTGCAGCAAGAGGAGATGTGAGAAACTTTGACGCTGAGCCACATAAGGAGCTATTCCCCTGAAATTCCGGTCGGAGACTTCCCGCCGGCAATTGCCTCCGACCGGAGAATTTTTACGAAATTACCTGGTGGTCCCGGAGACTCCCCGGATTCCGGTGGGGAGGCCTTCTCTTCCCGTGCTGCGAAGCGCGCTCCCGTCCTCGAGGTTCCCACGCAGAAGGTGCAGTCACATGTGTCTGCTCAACCAATCAGGTACAATATTCCCAATTAATAGCAATGGGAACTCTGGATCTACCAGTTCTCATTGCTATTAATTTAGAAAAAAACAAACACAATAACACCAAATTAAAAATTAAAAACACACCTCACATCACTAAAATTAATTGAAATTAAAGTTAATAAATATCTTAGAGAAAAAAAAAAATTTCCGAGTTTTAAAATTTTTTTTAAATTATGGTTTAAACGAAATTTAATGTAGTGGGCAGGGTTTTTAAAAATAAAATGTGTATTTTTAATGTTATTATTTATGTTTTAAGACACTTACGCCTGTAACAGTAGGCGATGCACCTGCTTTTATCAGGTGCAAGAGTTTTGAGGACATTTGCTGGGCAAGATGTGGGTAAATACCAGAATCTTGCCTTTGCAAATGTCCTCCCTCCTGATATGCCGATGATCTGTTAAGCTGGAGCTTGACAGATCGGAAAAGCCAGTTTTCAGCGCATGCACAATGAGCGCTTAAAACCGGGCTTTGCGATGCATTCCTCGGTCTGTAGACACTCCGTACTTCCGAGGAGGCCGGAATTTCTGGGCCAGCAGGGCAGCTGACCAAAAGCTTGGTCAAAGAGGTAGATATTATGGAGCCTCTTAGAGGAGGAAATGGAGCTAGGGAGGCGGAGAAGTTTAGGGAGGGATTTCCAGAGCTAAGCGCCTCGGTAGTTGAAGGCAAATCAGGATGAGAATTTTAAAATCGAGGCGTGCTTAACCGAGAGCCAATGTAGATCATAGAGCCCAGAGGTAATGGGTGAATGGGACTTGTTGCGAGTTACGATATGGGCAGCAGAGTTTTGGATAAGCTAAAGTTTATGGAGGGTCGAGAGGTAACAAAGGCCTGTTTGATGGTTTCAGCAGCAGATGAGCTGAGGCAATGTTACCGAGGTGGAAGTAGGCGGTCTTAGTGATGGTGTGGATATGTGGTCGGAAGGTCATCTCAGGGTCAAATACCACACCAAGGTTGCATGACTCGGCCTATCAAGAAAGACAGGTTAAATGCAGGAAGAATGTTCCCAATGTTGGGGAAGTCCAGAACCAGGGGTCACAGTCTAAGGATAAGGGGTAAGCCATTTAGGACCGAGATGAGGAGAAACTTCTTCACCCAGAGAGTGGTGAACCTGTGAAATACTCTTCCACAGAAAGCTGTTGAGGCCAATTCAATAAATATATTCAAAAAGGAGTTCGATGAAGTCCTTACTACTCGGGGGATGAAGGGGTATGGCGAGAAAGCAGGAATGGGGTGCTGAAGTTGCATGTTCAGCCATTCTTCCTACCAAAATGTAACTCCTCACATTTATCTGTGTTGAACTTAATTTGCCAATTATATGCCCATTCTGCAAATTTATTCATCTCCTCCTGTAATTTGTTGCAGTCCTCCTCAGTATTGACTATCCCAGCCAATTTGGTGTCATCCGCAACTGTAGAAATTGTGTTTTTGATTCCAATGTCTAAATCGTGAACATAAATTGTGAACAACTGTGGTCCCAACACTGATCCTTGTGGAACACCACTACCCACCCTCTACCACTGTGAGTAGCAACCCTTTACCCCTACTCTCTGCTTTCTGTCTTGCAGCCAGCTAGCTATCCATTCTGCTACTTGTCCTCTGACTCCGCATTCTCTGACCTTGTTCATCAGTCTATTATCAAC
Source organism: Pristiophorus japonicus (assembly GCF_044704955.1). Lineage (NCBI taxonomy): Eukaryota > Metazoa > Chordata > Chondrichthyes > Pristiophoridae > Pristiophorus > Pristiophorus japonicus. Next base: position 375,107 of record NW_027254396.1, on the reverse strand, counting down.
GCCGAGAGCATGCAGAAATCAAGCGCAGGCAGCGGAAAGAGCGTGCAACAAACCAGTCCCACGCACCCCTTCCCTCAACGACTATCTGCCCCACCTGTGATAGAGACTGTGGTTCTCGTATTGGACTGTTCAGCCACCAAAGAACTCACTTCAGGAGTGGAAGCAAGTCTTCCTCGATTCCGAGGGACTGGCTATGATGATGATGATGACCTTATCGAAGGTCTTTTGAAAATTTAGATGAATTACATCTACTGCATTACCATTGTCTACTCTCTCTGTTACCTCTTCAAAAAATTCAATGAGGTTGGCCAAGCAAGACTTTCTCTTTTGAAATCCATGCTGACTATTCATTATAATTTTATAATACATCCACAACTTTGAGCATCTTTCCATTGAGTGTGTACTCCCATTCATTGAGTGTGTTCTCCCATTCCACTGTGTATGCACTGTAGGTTTCAGACATATATCAACATAAAGTTGCTAAATACATGGACATAAAATGGCTAATATACATTATGGGATAGAGAAGTAAGCCTGAGTTAGTCAAACAGGAACTTCACTGCATATAGTTCATTAAGGCATTCACTGTTAAAACAGCCGTTGTGGTCAGTTAACAGGAAACCTTTCACGGGATAAGGAAATAACAGGACTTTTGTGTTATTCAGCACAATATTAGCTTCAGCAAGAGTGACTAATAGAATAGATTAATTATAATGTGGATGCTTATAACTATGTTTGTGAAATTATAACATATAAGAAAATGACTGAAAGCAAGTAACGGAAGCTGCTCGGTACCAAGGAATGTGTCCTTGTGAAGTACAGACAGGAAAGGGGACTAGTTCCAGCTGTAGTTTTGTTGTTGTTTTTTAGCTACAGTACGCGGACGACGCCTGCATCTGTGCACACACAGAGGCTGAACTCCAGGACATAGTCGACGTATTTACCGAGGCGTATGAAAGCATGGGCCTTACGCTAAACATTAGTAAGACAAAGGTCCTACACCAGCCTGTCCTCGCCTCACAGCACTGCCCCCCAAACATCAAGACCCACGGCATGGTCCTGGACAATGTGGACCACGTCCCCTATCTCGGGAGCCTCCTATCAACAAGAGAGGCATTGATGATGAGATCCAACACCGCCTCCAGTGAGCCAGTGCAGCCTTCAGCCATCTGAAGAAAAGAGTGAAGATCAGTCCCTCAAAACTTTCATCAAGCTCATGGTCTACATGGCCGTAGTAATACCCGCCCTCCTGTATGGCTCAGAGATATGGACCATGTACAGTAGACACCTCAAGTCGCTGCAGAAATAAAACCAGCGATGTCTCCGCAAGATCCTGTAAATCCCCTGGGAGGACAGACACACAAACATTAGCGTCCTCGTCCAGGCCAATATCCCCAGCATTGAAGCACTGACCATACTTGTGCAGCTCCGCTGTGCAGGCCACATAGTTCGCATGCCAGACACGAGACTCCCAAAGCAAGCGCTCTACTTGGAACTCGTCCACGGCAAGCGAGCCAAAGCTGGCAGAGGAAACGTTACAAGCTTCCCTGAGAAAGTGCGACATCCCCACTGACACCTGGGAGTCCTTGGCCATAGACCGCCCTAAGTGGATGAAGTGCATTCGGGAGGGCGCTGAGCTCCTCGAGTATAAGAAATCAAGCGCAGGCAGCGGAAGGAGCGTGCGGCAAACCAGGCTCCCTGCCCAACCTTTCCCTCAACGACTATCTGTCCCACCTGTGACAGAAACTGTGGTTCTCGTATTGGACTGTACAGCCACCTAAGAACTCAAGCGAAGAGTGGAAGCAAGTCTTCCTCGATCCTGAGGGACTGCCTATGATATGGTGATGATGTAGTTTTGTGCTGTGACCAAGCGTGAGGTCATGGGTCGGACCGGTGACATGGATTGTTCACTAAAGGGTGTCAGGGGGCAGACTGAATGTGGGACACCAAGGTTCCATATTAATACAGTATTAAAGTTGCTGACACTAGACTGTCGGGACTAGTATTTATTAAGACAAAGCGTGAGCTGGAAACCTGCACAGAATCCATCAGTGGCGAGCAAAGTCAGGAATCTAAAGTGACTTTTTTAAAGGTCCCGTACCTGTCTCGGAAAGGGCCATCCCTGGCAGACAGATAAATCGTAAGTAATTATAGCTGGTAAAGTCCACTCAGGTTTGGGGTCCATTCCTGGTGCTGCAGAGGCCAGGCCGTGAAAAAGACCACCTGACCAAGGACAATAGTAAACTTCAAGCTCAGTGTAGAGAGAATAAGCAGAAGTTACAGGATGGTGTCCTATTTTCTGTCTGAGGGATTTGAGAACTAAATAGTTTTTTTTCAATCCAGGAAAGATTGTTTAAATTTACTCAAACCCTGCCTGAGTCTGGAGGTGCTGGGCTGGAGCTGGCCCCGCCCCTTCCTTCCCTGTCAGCACTGTAATGATATTAAACTCGAAGGGGATGAAATTGCCCCTCGCTGGGTTTGGAGCGCAGAATTTGAATGAACTGAAAAGTTAGCGCCGGTTGAGATGGGCGGGAGGAAGTTTGTAATTTCGGAACTTTGTTTGTGAGATCTGAGAGCTGCGCTGTTGGAGCACTAAGTGGCCTCCGTGTGGCGCTGGAGGAGCGCTGCCGGGGCGATGGTGGAAATGAGCAGCCAATTGCAGGTGAGTTTGATTCACTCATAACCAGTCACCTGGTCACTGGGCTTCTTAAAGGGGATGCCTTGCAGGTTTGTTCTGCTGATTCTCTTCCTCAGAGTTCAGGAGCTGCTTACTGAGGGCCATCATGGCAGCTGGGAGAGCCAGTACGAGGGCCAAGCAGTTCTCAGACACAGAAGTGGAGACAGTGGTGGGGACAGTGGGAGACAGGAGACACATCCTTCTCCCTCCAGCTGGGAGGACCACTCCACAGCTTCTCAGAGCTCTCTGGGCAGAGGTGGCACCGAGGTGTCGGGCACCTCCGTCCTTGACCGTACACCCACACAGTGTCGCAAAAAGTTCTGCAACCTCACTCGTGTGGTGCAAGTGATTACATGTTCCCCCAACTCTTACCCATGAACCTGTGAGTCTCTGCCTGTTCCCACAACTCTTACAAGGCAGCCTCTGTGCACTCAGCAAACCAGCATTTAACTCAGGCTGTGGGCCTACTCACAGTTATTGGCTCATTTGATGCTTTGCTTAGAATCACAGCTGCTTAAGCTGCCCATTCCTTCCACATAAATACGTGCACCACCAAGCTTCCTTTCTTTTGCAGACCAAGATGGCACAAAACAAGCTGCAGCAGCAGCAAACAGGACAGGGGGGAGCCTGAACTGCCCCAGCTCACAGATCTGAAGGAGCGAGTACTTCACCTGATGGGCCGGCAGCAGGCCATCCCCATGGCAGTGGGCACCGCCGAGCCTGCTGGGGCCAACATTGGTAAGTGAAACCCTTCCTCTCATCCCACCTTCCACTTTAAGCAGGAGCCCTTATCATTTAGCTGCTGCACATTCCAACCACCTTTCTTCCTGCATGCCTATCCCCCTTCCCTCACCTTAACCTCACTCTTGTACCATTTGTGCTTTCAGACAATGCCCTGGGCACAGCCCAACCTGTTCCTGAACCCCCTCAACCCAGTCTGCAGGGAGAAGAAATGGGGGAGGAGGAGGAGAGGGAGGAGGAGGAGGACGATGCATGTACCACGTCACTGCTTCTCGCACTCGCACGCACCAGCTCAGATACTGGGAGAACGCGGTCATTGCAGTTGAGCTTAGGAGAGGGGTCTGCACAGTGTGCTGCACCGGGGCCTAGCGGGCCACAGCAGGGTCAAGGGGGAAGGCAAGATCGGGAGCCAGCTCCCCGGAGGACGAGTGCGTGCACGAGTTCTGCTCCACAGGACTCAGATGAGGCGCTGGCTCCATCAGGGTCCACCGAGGATCACACGGTGCCACAGCAGCCCAGCAATCTGTGCTCCATCAGATTGGAGAGGAGGCTGAGGTGCTGCCCCGGGGGAGTGGCACTGGCTCAGTGGAGAAGGAACCTGCTGTCCTCTCTCAGGACAACAACATTTCTGATCCCACCACTGCCACTCCGTCATTGCAACTATCCACAGCTGTTACCCAGCCAGCCCAGACTGTCACCGCCCAGCCTGAGGTGTTTCAGTCTGTACCCGGGCCTTCCAGGCCCAGAGCTGGTTGAGGGTGTCCTAGAAGGCCATCTGTAGTCTCTGGCCCAGAAACACAGCAGCCTTTCACCAGCCATGCTGCAGCCACAGGGGAGACACTGCGGCATGGTAGTAGAGTAGGTTTACATAAAAGGGGATATAAGGAGATGCACATGGGTGAATGATATATGTCATGTTGATGTTGCACTTTTTGCACATAAATGTTCATTGTCATCTTTACTGTTTGGTCTTGTCTGTCATTTCATTGTTGGGCATGTGGTATGGAAGGAAGGGCTCATTGACATGTTTATGGAAGAGGGACACCCGGTCAGGTGAGTACTGCAAGACTCCTCCTGAGCGGTCAAGACAGCAGAACCATTGCTTCTGCACTCCAATGGTCTGTTCAATGATGCTCCTGGTGGCGGCATGACTGTCATTGGAAGCGTGCTGGGCAAGACTGATGGGTTTGCAGAGGGGAGTCATGAGACAGGTGGCACAGCGGGTAGTCCTTGTCTCCGAGGAGTCAGCCAGGAGCGGCATTGAGTGACTGGAACAGAGCTGGCACACCGGTCTGGCGCAGGATGAAGGCATCATAGCTGCTGCCAGGATGGCGGGCATTATCGGCCATTATTTTGTGTCTTGGTCGCACACCAACTGGATATTGAGTGAGTGCTATCCTCTTCGGTTTTGAAATATCTGCCGATTTCGGTGTGGAGCCCGCAATGTGACGTGTGTGCAGTCTATGGCACCTGCACCATGGGAAAGCATGCCATCATGACAAAGCCTGTTGACCTCTACCAGCTGCTTCTGTCTTGTCATGGGGAATGAGATGTATTCCATCCGCCTTCTGTACAGAGCATCTGTGACATGACAAATGGAGCAATGGGTGGCAAACTGGGAGATGTTGGAGATGTCTGCTGTGGCTCCCTGGAAAGATCTATTGGCATAAAAATTGAGGGCGATGGCGACCTTCACTGCCACTGAAAGAACCGTTCTCACCCTTGTTTGAGGCTCAAGGTCTGGCTACATCAGATGGCACAGCTCCGTCACCATGTCTTTTGTAAATCGCAGCCTTCGGACACACTGCTCCTCAGAGAAGTGGAAGTAGGAAAATGTTTGGCGAAAGACCCTGGGTGCGTACGGTCTTCTGTTGGTACATCTGTAAAATCATCTTCCTCTGACCACACCCTCATGGACCTCCTGATGTTGGTCCTGCATTTGCTGTCCCTCTGCAGCCTCCTGCTGCTGTTGCTCCGTTTGCCTCTCCATGTTCCTTTTAATCTGCCTCTGTCTGTCCCTCTCCTTGTCCCTCTCTCTGATCCTTGGAACATGGGCCTCTCCATGATTCTCTCCATGGGCCTCTCCCAGTGGCAGCCTTTCTCTTTCCCTCTCCCAATGCTTCTGCTTGGCTAAATCACAGTGCCGTTATCTTCCCCGAACCATCCTCCGATGGTGAGGATGCAGGTGGTCCACTGCAAACACCGAGCCCATGATTTGCAGAGAAAGCCAAGGGAAACTGAGGCTCAGCAATCAATGGTTGCTGAGGCAGAACCAAAACACAAAATCATTTCAAAGTGTGGAAAAATTTGTTCAACAAAAAATATCTCGACCTGCGTGCCTTTAAATCTCGGCAGCACTGCAGCCTGATGACTTCAAACTGACAGCAAAAGCTGTCGTTGGTATTGACAAGCATTAGTTGAAGGGACGGTCTCGAGGCAATGCGCATGGTGATGATCTCATTATCGGCGAACGCAGAGAGTCACGAGCGACACCGGAGCGGAGCGCAAAGCTGTTTGGCCACCGGCGAAGAGATGGGCAATTCCACGCAGGTCGATGTGGCCACCGTGCCGCCAACTCATTATCGCAACGTTGGTGCCGGCGATACTAACTGGCCCCGTGCAATAGGGCAATTTCAGCCCCTTTACTTCCAAACACAATGAGATGTGTCATCTTTCTTCTAGTTTCAGGTTATCTTTGCTGTATAATTTCTGAGGGGTGCTGTTGAAGAAACCTTGATAAGTTGCTTCAAAGCATACCATATGATAGGTCCTTACTATACAGTATAAATGCACACCAGGCCCATGCTTGAGAGAAGGTCAGTCTGTGACCTGTCCTTTATTCCTTAGCACTCAAGTGATGAAGGTGGGTGGAGCTTCCCCTTTTATACCTGAAGGTCCAGGTTAGGAGTGTCTCCCACCGAGTGGTCAGTGTTCTCACGGTGTACAACTTAGGTCAGTTTATACATGGGTTACAATGCTGGTTGAATACATGACATCACCTCCCCCGCCAAAGTCTTATTGGGATCACAGGTTGAGTCTCTCTGGTGGTTTACGCTCCCTTGTAGAGCGCCTGAGTTGGGGCTCCGGTTGTTGGGCGCTGGCCTGAGTGTCTGCTGTTTGCGGTGCCTCAGGCCTGTCCGGACTGCCCACAGTGACTGGGCTCTCCTCCCTTTGGTTCCGGTGTTCGGTCACCTGTGGTGGAGTGAACTCTATATCGTGTTCTTCCTCTGCTTCTTCTATGGGGTTGCTGAACCTCCTTTTTGTTTGATCCACATGTTTGCGGCAGATTTGTCCATTGGTAAGTTTAACTACCAGAATCCTATTTCCCTCTTTGGCAACCACAGTGCCTGCGAGCCATTTGGGCCCTGCAGCGTAGTTGAGGACAAAAACAGGATCATTTACATCAATACATCGCGCCCTCGCATTCCTATCATGGTAGTGATATTGTGACTGGCGCCTGCTCTCGACAATTTCTTTCATGGTGGGGTGTATAAGGGATAACCGGTTTTTGAGCGTCCTCTTCATTAGTAGCTCTGCGGATGGAACCCCTGTGAGCGAGTGTGGTCGGGATCTATAGGCTAACAGGTTGCGTGATAAGCGGGTTTGCAGGGAACCCCCTTGGATTCTGAGCATCCCCTGTTTGATTATCTGCACTGCTCGTTCTGCCTGGCCGTTTGAGGCTGGCTTGAACGGTGCCGTTCTAACATGGTTAATTCCATTGCCTGCCATGAAGTCCTGGAATTCAGTGCTTGTGAAGCACAGGCCATTGTCGCTGACCAAGATGTCCGGTAGACCGTGGGCGGCGAACATTGCCCGTAGACTTTCTACCGTGGCAGAGGATGTGCTTGAATTTAAAATGTCACACTCGATCCATTGGGAGTAGGCATCTACTACAACCAAAAACATTTTCCCCATGAAAGGACCTGCGTAGTCCACATGGATGCGTGACCAAGGCTTGGCGGGCCATGGCCAGGGGCTAAGGGGGACTTCCCTGGGCGCATTGCCCAGCTGGGCACACGTGTTGCACCTGCGAACACAAAGTTCCAGATCTGCGTCTATCCCTGGCCACCAAACGTGTGACCTGGCAATTGCCTTCATCGTGACAATGCCCGGGTGCCCATTGTGGAGTTCTCTGATGAACACCTCTCTGCCCATCTGGGGCATGACTACACGGTTTCCCCACAGTAGGCAATCGGCCTGAATTGAGAGTTCATCCTTGCGCCTGTGAAATGGTTTAAATTTCTCAGGGCATGCCCTGTACATGGCTGCCCAGTCCCCATTCAGGACACATTTCTTGACGAGAGACAATAGCGGGTCTCTATTTGTCCAGACTTTAATCTGACGGGCTGTCACGGGTGAGCCTTCGCTTCCGAAAGCTTCAACAGCCATGACCATCTCAGCAGCATGCTCGGTAGCCCCCTCAGTGGTGGCTAGTGGGAGCCTGCTGAGTGCATCGGCGCAGTTTTCAGTGCCCGGTCTGTGTCGAATTGTGTAGTCATAGGCAGCTAACGTGAGTGCCCACCTCTGTATGCGGGCCGATGCGTTTGCATTTATGGCCTTGTTGTCGGCCAAAAGGAACGTTAGCGGTTTGTGATCTATCTCCAGCTCAAATTTCCTGCCAAACAGGTACTGGTGCATTTTCTTTACCGCAAATACACATGCGAGCGCCTCCTTTTCTCCCATCCCGTAGCCCCTTTCTGCCTGGGACAGACCTCTGGAGGCATAAGCTACCGGCTATAACTCACCCTTGGCATTGACATGCTGCAACACACACCCGACACCATAGGACGACGCATCGCACGTTCACACAAGTTTCTTACATGGGTCATATAGCGTTAACAGATTGTTCGAACATAACAAATTGCGTGCTCTATTAAAAGCCCTTTCCTGGCTGTCCCCCAGACCCATTCGCGACCTTTGCGTAGGAGCACGTGTAGCGGCTCTAGCAGCGTGCTCAATTTGGGAAGAAAGTTACCAAAATAGTTCAGGAGCCCCAGGAACGAACGCAGCTCCATCGTGTTACGGGGGCTGGGTGCTCTCTGGATCGCTTCCGTCTTGGACGCAGTAGGGCTGATCCCGTCTGCTGCTACCCTCATCCCCAAGAATTCTACCTCTGGAGTGAGGAAGACGCACTTCGCCTTTTTCAGTTGCAGACCTACCCGGTCCAGTCTGCGTAGCACCTCCTCCAGGTTGTGGAGGTGTTCTTCAGTATCGTAACCTGTAATGAGGATGTCGTCCTGAAAAACCACCGTCCCTGGAATCGACTTGAAGAGGCTTTCCATATTTCGTTGGAAGATCGCGGCGGCCGAGCGAATCCCGAACGGACATCTGTTGTACTCAAACAACCCCTTGTGTGTCGTGATGGTGGTCAGCTTCTTCGACTCACTCGCCAGCTCCTGGGTCATGTAAGCTGAGGTCAGGTCCAATTTTGAAAAAAGTTTGCCACCGGATAGCGTCACAAAGAGGTCCTCCGCTCTCGGTAGCGGGTACTGGTCTTGGAGTGACACCCGATTGATGGTGGCCGTGTAATCGCCACATATCCTGACCGACCCATCCGCCTTGAGCACCGGCACAATCGGGCTCACCCAGTCACTGAATTCGACTGGCGAGATGATGCCTTCCCTCAACAGGCGGTCCAATTCGCCTTCTATCTTTTCCCGCATCATGTACGGCACCGTTCTGGCCTTGTGGTGTACTGGCCTGGCGTCCGGGTTTATGTGAATCACTACCTTGGCCCCCATGAAAGTGCCAATGCCGGGTTGAAATAATGAGTCAAATTTGTCCAGGATCTGTGAGCATGATACTCGCTCCACAGAGGAAATTGCATTGACATCGCTCCATTTCCAGTTCATGACAGCAAGCAAACTCCTCCCCAGTAGTGCGGGACCATCCCCTGGGACAATCCGGAGTGGCAGTCTGTTTTCCGAATCTTTGTGGGTCACGACTACCGTGGCGCTGCCAAGCACCGGAATGATCTGCTTTGTGTAAGTCCGTAGCTGTGCGTCAATCGGCGCTAATTTTGGCCTCCTGGCCTTGGATGCCCACAACTTTTCGAACTGTTTGATACTCATTAGGGACTGGCTGGCACCCGTGTCTAACTCCATTGATACTGGGATGCCATTGAGGAGCACTTTCATCATTATCGGTGGCGTCCTGGTGTATGAACTGTATACGTGCTCCACATGAACTCGCTGAACTTCAGCTTACAGCGATTTCCCCCAGTGTCCATTTCTGCAATTTCTGCAGGTATTTTGCTCATCTCTGCAAACTCCGGCTGAGTGTGTGCCTCCACGCCTCCAGCATGAGTTGCAGTTTGAAACAAAAGGTCCCTTGCCAGTCGACCGTCCCTGACTGTCCCTGTTATTGTCCTTGAGTGCACCATTAACAGGTGTTGATGGCCCCATTACTGGCCGCATTGTCCCTTGCAATGGCATGAATTGCTGTTCAGCTTGCCATTGTCTCTGTCGAACTCCCCCTCTGGGTTCGACTACATGTTGGTGCATGCCCGACTGCCCTTGTCTGCCTGGAGAACTGTGTGCTGCTTTAACAATATTGAATCTCTGTCCCAACCATTCCTTAACACAGTACCTCTCGTCTGTTCTGCTAGTGGCCATGCTCGCGTGGTTTAAATCCCAGTTTCTTGTCGCCATTGATATGTCCTTACTGTATGGTATAAATGCACACCAGGCACATGCTTGAGAGAAGGTCAGTCTGTGACCTGTCCTTTATTCCTCAGCACTCAAGTGATGAAGGTGGGTGGAGCTTCCCCTTTTATACCTGAAGGTCCAGGTTAGGAGTGTCTCCCACCTAGTGGTCAGTGTTCTCACGGTGTACAACTTAGGTCAGTTTATACATGGGTTACAATGCTGGTTGAATACATGACACTATAGATAGTTCACACTGCAGCCATGATCTGCTGGTGGTGGAGGGAGTGGATTTTTGAGGGAGTGGATTTTTAAGATGGTGGATGGTTTCATCTTCTTGAGTGTTGTTGCAGATGCATCCATCCAGGCAAGTGGAGAGTATCCCATCACATTCCTGACTTGTGCCATTTAGGGGGTGGAGTGGTTTTGGGGAAGCTGAGCTGCTCATCGCAGAATACCTGCTCTTGTCGCCACGGCATTCATGTGGCTGGTCCAGTTGAGTTTCTGATTAATGACGAGCTCCAGGATGTTAATGTTGGGGTGCTTGTCAATGTTAATGAAATTGAAAGTCAAGGGAAGGTCATTCGACTCTCTCTTGTTGGAGATGGTCATTGCACTTGTGTGTTGTCACTTATCATGTCAAGCCTGAATGTTGTCCAGGTCTTCCTGTATGCAAATCGGATATCCATTTCCCACATAAATAGGAGCTTAAGATTCTACAGAACAGTTTGTGGTGTCTGCAACTGGTTTGACTGCACTGGGGAACTAACCAACACCAGCACTTACTGTACCCAAGAGCATTCCAGGGAGTTGAAGGCCACTTTCACTCATGGGCTCCTACCGACAGTGAATATCTACAAACCCAAAGAGATCTGTATAAAAGCGCCCGGTCTGAGAGCACGTTTAGGGCAGGAATACCTGGCGGACCCCGAAAGGTCACCAGTTCAGGGCATTGCCATTTAAACCATCATCTAAAAGCAGAAGTGCTAAAATATCTTGGTGTCCATCAGACATAATCTACAGTTGAGCTTTTTCTGAGAAACACTGGAAGTGCAGCAAGAGGAGATGTGAGAAACTTTGACGCTGAGCCACATAAGGAGCTATTCCCCTGAAATTCCGGTCGGAGACTTCCCGCCGGCAATTGCCTCCGACCGGAGAATTTTTACGAAATTACCTGGTGGTCCCGGAGGCTCCCCGGATTCCGGTGGGGAGGCCTTCTCTTCCCGTGCTGCGAAGCGCGCTCCCATCCTCGAGGTTCCCACGCAGAAGGTGCAGTCACATGTGTCTGCTCAACCAATCAGGTACAATATTCCCAATTAATAGCAATGGGAACTCTGGATCTACCAGTTCTCATTGCTATTAATTGAGAAAAAAACAAACACAATAACACCAAATAAAAAATTACAAACACACCTCACATCATTAAAATTAATTGAAATTAAAGTTAATAAATATCTTAGAGAAAAAAAAAATTTCCCGAGTTTAAAATTTTTTTTTAAATTGTGGTTTAAACTAAATTTAATGTAGTGGGCAGGGTTTTTAAAAATAAAATGTGTATTTTTAATGTTATTATTTATGTTTTAAATATGTTTTAAGACACTTACGCCTGTAACAGTAGGCGATGCACTTGCTTTTATCAGGTGCGAGAGTTTTGAGGACATTTGCTGGGCAAGATGTGGGGAAATACCGCAATCTTGCCTTTGCAAATGTCCTCCCTCCTGATATGCCGATGATCTGTTAAGCTGGAGCTTGACAGATCGGAAAAGCCAGTTTTCAGCGCAATGCACAATGAGCGCTGAAAACCGGGCTTTGCGATACATTCCTGGGTCTGTAGACACTCCGTACTTCCGGGGAGGCCGGAATTTCTGGGCCAGCAGGGCAGCTGACCAAAAGCTTGGTCAAAGAGGTAGATATTATGGAGCCTCTTAGAGGAGGAAAGGGAGCTCGGGAGGCGGAGAAGTTTAGGGAGGGATTTCCAGAGCTAAGCGCCTCGGCAGTTGAAGGCAAATCAGGATGAGAATTTTAAAATCGAGGCGTGCTTAACCGGGAGCCAATGTCGATCATAGAGCCCAGAGGTAATGGGTGAATGTTACGATATGGGCAGCAGAGTTTTGGATAAGCTAAAGTTTATGGAGGGTCTAGAGGTAACAAAGGCCTGTTTGATGGTTCCAGCAGCAGATGAGCTGAGGCATTGTTACCGAGGTGGAAGTAGGCGGTCTTAGTGATGGTGTGGATATGTGGTCGGAAGGTCATCTCAGGGTCAAATACCACACCAAGGTTGCAAACAGTCAGGTTCAGCATCAGCCAGTTACCAGGGAGAGGGATAGAGATAGAGTCGGTGTCTAGGGAATGGAGTTTGTGGCGGGGATAGAAGACAATGGCTTCGGTCTTTGCAATATTTACTTGGAGGAAATCTCTTCTCATCCAGTACTGGATGTCGGACAATCAGTCTGACAATTTAGAGACAGTGGGGAGGTCAGGGAGGTGCTGGTGAGATAAAGCTGGGTTTTGGCAGCTTAGAGCTGGAACCTGACGTTGTGTTTTCGGATGATGTCGCCGAGGGGCAGCATATAGATGAGAAACAGGAGGAGGCCAAGGATAGATCTTTGGGGGCTCTCGAAGTAACGGTGCAGGAGCAGGAAGAGAAGCCATTGCAGGTGATTCTCTGGTTACGACTGTATAGATAAGAATTGAACCAGGCGAGTGCAGTCCCACCCGGCTGGACGATGGAGGAGAGGCGTTGGAGGAGGATGGTGGGGTGAACCGTGTCAAAGGCTGCAGACAGGTTGAGAAGGATGAGGAGGGATTGTTTGCCATGTTTCCAGTCACATAGGATGTCATTTGTGACTTTGATGAGTGCCGTTTCGGTACTGTGGCAGAGGTGGAAATGTGATTGGAGGGATACAAACATGGAGTTCCAGGAAAGATGGGCATGGATTTGTGAGTTGACAGCACATTCCAGACTTTTGAGAGGAAAGGGAGATTGGAGGTGGGACGGTATTTTGCAAGGTTGTTTTTTTTTAGGAGAGGGGTGATGATGCAGATTTGAAGGGGGTGGGGACTGTACCTGTGGCGAGAGAACCGTTAACAATGTCAGCTAACATGGGGGCCAGGAATTTGGATTGGTTGGTCAGCAATTTGGTGGGAATTAGGTCGAGGGAGCAGGTGGATCAGTTTTGGCCTTTACCTTAATCCAGCAATGCGAAGACCCACATGGTAGAATGTCCCTATTGTCCTGTAGTGTGGTGATCCAGATCCAATTTTCCAGAATGTTGAAAAGTGCCAGTGCAGTGTTTGTATATGTGCATGTCCTGGTTCCTCACAACCCTCCAGCTCAGGCCCTGGGAATCTCAAACTCGCAGTGCACAATTTTTGTAAATCATGATATGCGTCCTCCTCCTTTGAGGGATGTAATGGTTTTCAACAGTTCCTGCTCCCTTCAGCCCTTAGTGTAGACAGAAAAGGCTATGGCTACACTCAAATCTGATCCCAGACAGTCGGGCTGCAATCAGGTACAGCAGGGCCAATTTTAACTCGCTGCACTTAGCGTAAATGGGACGGTAACGGCAGAAAATGGCGTCAGGTCACTTACTGCCCTGTTTAGGCTGCTGCTCTGGCTGCCTCCATCTTGGGTAGGGTCCTGAGATGGGCGGCCAGAGTGACCGCCTGTTTCAGGAAGGGGGCCACCTGTAATGCACAAATCCTATGACGTACACGGGACTCTGTAATTTTGAGGTTCAAATGGACAGAATGTGTGCGAAGCATGCTCTGCCCATTGTCCCAGTCACTGGAGGCCACTCAAAAAACCACACACGTAGTATTTCTTATCTTTTGGTGCGGGGCAGAAGGAGTTGGAGTGCTCCCCCGGGCCCACAAAATCCATAGCCCGCTGCCCCCTGCCCCGAGATTGCCTCTCCCCCCTCACCCACCGGATTGCCTTTCTGCTCTGTATCGCCTCACCCCCCCCACCGGTTCTGAATATCTCTCCCAAAGCCGTCAAGCTGCAGCGATGTCCCTGATTGGTGCCCACAGCTCAACGAAGCATGTCAATAAAGCCCAGGCATCTAAATGCCTGACCATTATGTGCCTGAAGTTAAAATTAGCCCTGTTCTCTCCCTAAATAGCAATGCACGATAAACACTGTTTTGGGCACTTGGAAAAGTCTCGTCAGTGGTAACTATTGGAAAGAGGCAGCTTTCCTCTTTCTACTCAGACTAGTCCGGGAAATTGGCTGGATTCTTGTTGCCGAAAATCCCGTTTGTTCCACTATTCCACGTCTAGTCCTTTACTTTCAATCCAAAAAGTCTCCTTCCCTACATGCCAACTGTGGTGTATGTAGCACACAAATCACTGACTGCACACGGTCTGGTGTAAACCTAACTGCTGTGACCTTCGTCCTTTATTATTCAGCTCCAGAGTGCCTCTCAGGTGTGGTGGTCAGCCTTATATCGCCCTTGTTGTAGGTACTACCAGGTTTCCCACCACAGCGCCCTCTGTGGTGTGGCATAGTGCTTACATTACATTTAAGGTACTGGGACGATACACACATCATTACATAACATCACACTTGTCCAACGAAAGGCAGGTAGGCATAGACAGTGCGTTAGTATGGTACATATTATCTGGTACATTAACTAGTTATTGACTGGTAACAGATCCTTGATTTCCTTGTTTGCCGTTATCATTAATTGTACTTCATCCATTATTTTACACAAATACAGTGGCCATTCAGCATTAAAAAATTAATTCTTATTATAAATTCGCCATCTCACATTAACATAGCTCATTTTGGACTCGCTCTGCCTTACGGAAGTCCTTTGTGGGGACCACCTCTTGGTAAGGCCCTTTTAAGACTCCCGGGTGTATTTCCTTTGTAAGGCGCCATCTTTGATGCAGGAGGATTCCACAAGGCTTCTCCTTGGGCGCCGCCATCTTTGATGCTCTGCTGCTCTGACACGATGCCGCCGCCATCTTCTTCTCCGCCGCTCCGGATGCCCTCCGCCGTCGCAGCCTCTGCTCCCCTCCGCTGCCACCTGACTTGCCGCCTCTCCTGCGGCCGTAGTGGCCTCCCCTGCGGCCGCTGACCTCCAGCTGCTGTCGCCGCCCGACTCTCCCTCTGCGTGGGCCCCTCCGATCCGCCGGCCATCCTGGATCCCTCGCACCCCACCGGCTCACCCCCCCCCCCCCGCAACTAGGCCCCTCTCTGCAGGGCTGTTTGCCTGTGTGGGGGTTGAGGCTGCAGGGTCTCTGTGTGAGGTCCAGGCCTGGGACTTGCCTGTGGGGGGGTTGAGGCTGCAGGGTCTCGGTGTGAGGTCCGGGCCTGGGACTTGCCTGTGGGGGGGTTGGGGCTGCAGGGTCTCTGTGTGAGATCCAGGCCTGGGACTTGCCTGTGTGAGGGTTGAGGCTGCAGGGTCTCGGTGTGAGGTCCAGGCCTGGGACTTGCCTGTGGGGGTGTTGAGGCTGCAGGGTCTCTGTGTGAGGTCCAGGCCTGGGGCTTGCCTGTGGGGGGGTTGAGGCTGCAGCTCCAGCTCGGTCGGCGCTGCTCTCTGGGGTCCCGGGGCATGACAGCACCCCGGGGAGCAGCAGCCTGTGGAGTGATGAAGTCTTCCCAGCTCCCACGGACCGTCCCCATCCACCTCCGGCCGAGGAGCGTCGGCCCATCGCCTGCAACGACCCACAGAGGTAAAGCGTGCGTCTCGACCCCGTGGGATACCTGCACCATCGCTCTGCCGAGAACAGGTATCAGTTCCCTGGTGCAGGTATGCAGCTTCGCCGTGACCGGGACCAGCTTGGGTCGTGCAGCTGGGTTCATCCACAGTTTATCAAAAGTTCTCCGACTCATCAACGACGGACCCGAGCCCGTGTCCACTTCCATACTCACAGGGACTCTGTTGATTTTTACTTCCCTTATCACTGGGGGCGAATCGTCGGTACACGTGTACAGTCCAAACACCTCATCTTCTTCTACCTGCTCCTCGCTGAACAGTAGATCATCCCCCATCTCCTCAGCCACACGGTGAGTCGTGTTTCTTTTACACATACGCTGAAGGTGGCCTTTCATGTGGCAGGTATTGCACGTATACTCTGCAAACCTGCACCGGTGAGCCCCATGGCTTCCTCCACAGCGCCAGCATGGTGCTGCTTGATTGGCCCCCCTCAGCGGACTCTGAGTTCCAGGACCCCGAGGTCCGTGCTCTCTGCCCCGGGCAGAGCCACATTCTGCAGTTTTGTGGACAGTGCCTGCCGGGTTCGAGACTGTGTGGATCATTTGCTTGGTGCTGCAAGTCGAGGTCATATATGCCCGGCTGATGGCAATGGCCTTTGTCAGAGTGACTGTGGGTTCCGTGGCTAGCAACTTGTGAAGGAAGCCCTCGTGGCCAATCCCCATGATGGAAATGTCCCGTAACACCTTGTCAAGGTGTGAGCCAAAATCACACGGCGCCGCGAGTCTCCTGAGGTCCGCAGCATATTTGGTGATATCCTGGCCCTCGGGTCTGCAGTGATGGTAAAATTTGTATCTGGCTGTGAGGATGCTCTCCTTTGGTTTCAGCTGGTCACGAATGAGTTCAGTCAGCTCCTCTAATGACTTGTCCTTGGCGCTCCCAGGTGCCAGCAAATCCCTGACGAGACAGTAAACCTCATCGCCACAACTGGAGAGCAATATCGCCTTACGCTTCTCTCTCATTCTGTCCGTGTCCTCCGTCAGGTCGTTTGCTGTGAAGTAGTACTCGAGCCTTTCCGTAAAGGCCTCCCAATCATTGCCCACGGTAAAATCCTTTCGCGAGCCCAGAGCAGCCATGGTTGCGTGGAGTTCGTCCGCTTCCTTGTCGCCAATGTGGTGTATGTAGCACACAAATCACTGACTCCACACGGTCTGGTGTTAATCTAACTGCTGTGACCTTCATCCTTTATTGTTCAGCTCCAGAGTGCCTCTCAGGTGTGGTGGTCAGCCTTTTATACTGCCTGTTGCAGGTACTTCCAGGTTTCCCACCACAGCGCCCTCTGTGGTGTACCATTGTGCTTATATTACATTTAAGGTACCAGGACGATACACACATCAATACATAACACTGACCTTGGTGCGTCTGTCCTCCCAGGGGATTTGCAGGATCTTGCGGTGACATTGTTGCTGGTATTTCTCCAGCAATTTGAGGTGTCTACTGTATATGGTCCACGTTTCTGAGCCATACAGAAGGGCGGGTATCACTACAGCCCGTAAACCATAAGCTTGGTGACAGATTTGAGGGCCTGATCTTCGAACACTCTCTCCCTCGGGTGGCCGAAGGCTGCGCTGGTGCACTGGAGGCGGAGTTGAACCTCGTCGTCGATGTCTGCCCTTGCTGATAATAGGCTCCCGAGATGTGGAAAGTGGTCCACGTTGTCCAGGGCCACTCCGTGGATCCTGATGACTGGAGGGCAGTGTTGTGTGGTGGGGTTAGGTAACATAAACACTATGCTACCACACTTCCCCTGCTCTTCTTCGAAATAGTACATGTTACATTTAGAATAACTCCAACAGACTGTACATCTTAAGCTCAAACTGTTGTGACCTCGGTCTCTTTATTGTAACTCCAGAGTCAGGAGGCAGCCTGGTAGACTGCCTTTTATACCTGCTTGCCCAGGGTATGCCGATGACCCTTGGGTCTTCCACAGGTGCACCCCCTGGTGGCAAGTCTTACACGTTGGTAATGTTTACATACATAACAGTAGCCATGGGATCTTTTGTGTTCACCTGAGAGAGCAGACGGAGCCTCGGTTTAGCGTCTCTTCCAAAAGACGGCACCTCCGACAGAGCAGCGCTCCCTCAGCACTGCACTAGAGTGTTGGCCTAGATTTTTGTGCTCAAGTCTGTGGGGTGGGACTTGAACCATTGATGTATCATAGATTCAAAGCCGAGAGTGTTACAAACTGAGCCATGGCTGACACTATTCCTGAATTCCAGAGCTTAGTGTCTGAGCAGCTCAAGACATGGCCACCCAGGGAGGAGCGAAGGGGCTGGCAGAGGTACAAGAGACTAGTATTGAAGCTGTGTAAATATCTTGGAGGATTTTAGGAGGTTACAGAGATAGGCAGGGCCATTTCAGGAGGGCAGTTAAGAGGCAGCCATCTTGATGTGACGGGCCACATTGTCTGCATGCCCCGACACGAGACTCCCGAAACAAAGGGTAGGAATAAACAGGTCCTCTTCAGAATGGCAGGCAGTGACCAGTGGGGTACCGCAAGGTTCAGTGCTAAGACTCCAGCTATTTACAATATGCATTAATGATTTAGACAAAGGAATTGAATGTAATATCTCCAAGTTTGCAGATGACACTAAGCTGGGTGGCAGTGTGAGCTGTGAGGGGGACGCTAAGAGGCTGCAGGGTGACTTGGACAGGTTAGGTGAGTGGGCAAATGCATGGCAGATGCAGTATAATGTGGATAAATGTGAGGTTGTCCACTTTGGTGGCAAAAACAGGAAGGCAGAATATTATCTGAATGGTGACAGATTAGGAAAAGGGGAGGTGCAACAAGACCTGGGTGTCATGGTTCATCAGTCATTGAAAGTTGGCATGCAGGTATAGCAGGCAGTGAAGAAGGCAAATAGTATGTTGGCCTTCATAGCGAGAGGATTTGAGTATAGGAGCAGGCAGGTCTTACTGCAGTTGTATAGGGCCTTGGTGAGACCACACCTGGAGTATTGTGTACAGTTTTGGTCTCCTAATCTGAGGAAGGACATTCTTGCTATTGAGGGAGTGCAGCGAAGATTCACCAGACTGATTCCCGGGATGGCAGGACTGACATATGAAGAAAGACTGGATCGACTCGGCTTTTATTCACTGGAATTTAAAGAATGAGAGGGGATCTCATAGAAACATATAAAATTCTGACAGGATTGGACAGGTTAGATGCAGAAAGAATGTTCCCGATGTTGGGGAAGTCCAGAACCAGGGGTCACAGTCTAAGGATAAGGGGTAAGCCATTTAGGACCGAGATGAGGAGAAACTTCTTCACTCAGAAAATTTTAAAACTGTGGAATTCTCTACCGCAGAAAGTTGTTGAGGCCAGTTCATTCGATATATTCAAGAGGGAGTTAGATGTGGCCCTTACGACTAAAGGGATCAAGGGGTATGGAGAGAAAGCAGCAGTGGGGTACTGAAGTTGCATGATCAGCCATGATCATATTGAATGGTGGTGCAGGCTCGAAGGGCCGAATGGCCTACTCTTGCACCTATTTTCTATGTTTCGATGTTTCTATGAAACAAGTGCTCTACTCGGAGCTCCGACACGGCGAGCGAGCCCCAGGTGGGCAGAGGAAACATTTCAAGGACACCCTCAAAGCCTCTTTGATAAAATGCAACATCCCCACCGACACCTGAGAGTCCTTGGCCAAAGACCGCCCTAAGTGGAGGAGGAGCATCTGGAAGGGCGCTGAGCACCTCGAGTCTCATCGCCGAGAGCATGCAGAAATCAAGCGCAGGCAGCAGAAGGAGCGTACAACAACCCAAGCCCCCCCCACCCCCACCCCTCCCTCCAACCACCGTCTGCCCCGCCCATGACAGAGACTGTAGATCCCGCATTGGGCTCATCAGTCACTGGAGAACTCATATTACGGTGGAAGCAAGTCATCCTCGACTCCGATGGACTGCCTAAGAAGAAGAAGACATTGCTGTGAGTCTGGACTGATGTATAGGATTTATTTGATGTAAATTGACCAATTGCGGTGGTGGGATTTAAACTCAGGTGTCCAGATTTTTAGTCCAGGCCGCTACGATTACTACTCCAGTCGTCCCCATCATCATCACAGGTGGTTCCTCGAACCAGAGTGACTTGCTTCCACATGAGTTCACAGATGTTTCAATGAAGGATCAGTCCTGATCGCCAATCGAGGGGATGGAAGATGTCTGTGCGTGGATTGTCTTAACCTGTGGTGACCGTTGCACACCAGCCACCACACGGGCACAACAGAGCTCAGCTTTTATCCAGTGGCAAGGATTAACCAGGAGGACTGGAGACCAGCTCTGCTGCACAGACCGAGTGCACACACATATCGCAGTGTGGGCTGGCCCTTGCTGCCCCTGGACACTCACCTCTTCTGGGCCCCGTACCCTCATTCACCGCTCCTCCGTCACAATCTCCCACCGCACCTCCGCACCAAACATTCACCGACCTTCCGTCACAATCTCCCACCGCACCTCCGCACCAAACATTCACCGAACTTCCGTCACAATCTCCCACCGCACCTCCGCACCAAACATTCACCGAACTTCCGTCACAATCTCCCACCGCACCTCCGCACCAAACATTCACCGAACTTCCGTCACGATCACCCACCAAATCTGTAGAAAACTATCTGGACCCCTGGGTTAGATTCCCGCCTGTAACTCCCGAGTCCCAGATATCCTGTATATAAACGATGTGATCACCACACACACTCTGTTACTCAACACACAAGTTCCACAGTTTAGAGTCAGTGTCAAATTTTTTGTCTCGTAATACTCCTGTGAAGCGCCTTGGAACATTTCACTACGTTAAAGGCGCTATATAAATACAAGTTGTTGTTGTTGTTGCAAGTAGCTAAAAGTACGACTGCCAAAGACATAATAACATAAGAAATAGGAGCAGGAATCGGACATTCAGCCCCTCGAGCCTGCTCCACCATTCAATAAGATCATGGCTGA
This sequence comes from Pristiophorus japonicus, assembly GCF_044704955.1. Classification (NCBI taxonomy): domain Eukaryota; kingdom Metazoa; phylum Chordata; class Chondrichthyes; family Pristiophoridae; genus Pristiophorus; species Pristiophorus japonicus. Next base: position 354,384 of record NW_027254396.1, on the reverse strand, counting down.
TCGTCTCCCTCACAGAATAAATCGAAGAGCAAGTTATTATTTAAACGGAGAAAAATTGCAAAGTGCTGCTGTGCAGCGGGACCTGGGGGGACTTGTGCATGAAACACAAAAGGTTGCTATGCAGGTACAGCAAGTGATCAGGAAGGCCAATGGTATCCTGGCCTTTATTGTAAAGGGGATGGAGTATAAAAGCAGAGAAGTCTTACTACAGTTATACAGGGTATTGGTGAGGCCACACCTGGAGTACTGCGTGCAGTTTTGGTTTCCATATTTACGAAAGGATATACTTGCTTTGGAGGCAGTTCAGAGAAGGTTCATGAGGTTGATTCCGGAGATGAGGGGGTTGACTTATGAGGAAAGGTTGAGTAAGTTGATCCTCTACTCATTGGAATTCAGAAGAAGGAGAGGTGATCTTATCGAAATGTATAAGATTATGAGGGGGCTTGACAAGGTGGATGCAGAGAGGATGTTTCCACTGATAAGGGAGACTAGAACTAGGGGGTATGGTCTTAGAAAAAGGGGCCACCCATTTAAAACTGAGATGAGGAGGAATTTCTTCTCTCAGTGGGTTGTAAATCTGTGCAATTCGTTGCCTCAGAGAGCTGTGAAAACTGGGACATTGAATAAATTTAGACAGAAATAGACAGTTTCTTCACCGATAAGGGATTATGGGGAGCGGGAAGGGAAGTGGACTTGAGTCCATGATCGGATCAGCCATGATTGTATTGAATGGCGGAGCAGGCTCGAGGGGCCATATGGCCTACTCCTGCTCCTTTTTCTTATGTTCTTATGTTCTCAACTGCACTTTCCTGCACTATCCCATCCCTTGATTCCCTTAATATCCAAATATCTATTGATCTGTGTCTTGAATATACTCAAAGACTGAGCCTCCACAGCCCGCTGGGTAGAGAATTCCAAAGATTCACTACCCTCTGAATGAAAAAATTTCTCCTCATCACAGTCCTAAATGGCCGACTCTGTGACCCCTGGTTCTCAGAGAATATCGGTGCAGTTTACTCAATCTCTCCTCATAGGACAATCCCTCCATCCCAGGAATCAGTCTGGTGAAGCTTTGTTGCACTCCCTCAATGGCCAGTATATCCTTCCTTAGGTAAGGAGACCAAAATTGTACACAATACTCCAGGTGCCGTCTCACCAGGGCCCGATATAATTGTAGTAATTGATGGTACGATTAAAATCGTGGATGCACAAGGGGACAGAATTTAAGATTGCAGATATCTCAGAGGGTTGTTGGTCTGAAGGAGGTGAGGCGGGGCCATGGAGGGATTTGAAAACAAGGATGAGAATTTTGAAATTGATAATATAGGACTTCCATTTCCTTTCTCGGGCAAGTGTAACTGCACTCCAATTTCTGCCTCTTCCTTCATTTGAGAAATGTCATGAATTTGCATTTTGAGACCATTTCTTTTGGTTCAGCTTTTCAACCACATGGCCCATTACTTAATCTGACCTCTGTTCCTTACGCCTGTTCTTCAGTCCCATTGCATTTAGAACTGAATTGAGGAGGAATTTCTTCTCTCAGAGGGTTGTAAATCTGTGGAATTCGTCGCCTCAGAGAGCTGTAGAGGCTGGGTCATTGAATAGATTTAAGACAGAGATAGACAGTTTCTTAACTGATAAGAGAATAAGGGTTATGGGGAGCAGGCAGGGGAGCTGAGCTGAGTCCATGATCGGATCAGCCATGATCGTATTAAATGGCGGAGCAGGCTCGAGGGGCCGTATGGCCTACTCCTGCTCCTATTTCTCATGTTCTTTAATATGTCAGGATGTGACTTACTCAGGCTGAGTCTGTTGTGTTGGGCAGATTTCAAGTTCGGTTTTAATCAGATGTATTAATTTTACAACAGTCAACATTTTCAGTCGGTTTAATTATGTGAGCGCCAATGACTGAAATTTATATCCACCGATTAGAATCATAGGATCACAGAGTGATACAGCACAGAATGAGGCCATTCGGCCCATTGTATCTGTGCCAGCACTTTGGTACAATTATCCAATTAATCCCACTCCCCTGCTCTCTCCCCATAGCCCTGCTAATGTTTCCAATTCAAATATTCCTCCAATTACCTTTTGAAAGTTAGGATTGAATCTGTTTCCACCACCCTTTCAGGCAGAGCGTTCCATAAGAACGTAAGAAATAGGAGCAGGGGTCGGCCATTTGGCCCTTCGAGCCTGCTCCGCCATTCAATAATGGACTCAGCTCCACTTCCCTGCCCGCTCCCCATAACCCTTTACTCCCTTATCGCTCAAAAAACTGTCTATCTCCACCATAAATATATTCAATGACCCAGTCTCCACAGCTCTCTGAGGCAGAGAATTCCACAGATTTACAACCCTCTGAGAGAAGAAATTCTTCCTCATCCCAGTTTTAAATGGGCGGCCCCTTATTCTGAGACTATGTCCCCTAGTCTTAGTTTCCCCTGTGAGTGGAAATATCCTCTCAGCATTCACCTTGTCGAGCCCCCTCATTATCTTATAAGTTTCAATAAGATCACCTCTCATTCTTCTGAACTCCAATGAGTATAGGCCCAAACTACTGAATCTATCCTCATAAGTCAACCCGCTCATCTCCGGAATCAACCGAGTGAACCTTCTCTGAACAGCCTCAAATGCAAGTATATCCTTCCTTAAATACAGAGACCCAAACTCTATACAGTACTCCAGGTGTGGCCTCACCAATACCCCGTACAGTTGTCGCAGAACTTCTCTGCTTTTATACTCCATCCCACTTTCAATAAAGGCCAACAGTCCATTTGCCTTCCTGATAACTTCCTGGACCTGCAGACTAACTTTTTGTGTTTCATGCACAATACCCCCAGGTCCCTCTGTACTGCAGCACTTTGCAATTTTTCTCCATTTAAATAGTAATTTGCTTGTCTATTAATCTGGATAACCTCACATTTTCCCACCTTCCAGATCACAACAACTCGCTGTGTAAGATTGTTTACTCATTTCATCTGTGGCTCTTTTACCAGTCACCTTAAATCTCTGTCCTCTGGTTCCCGACCATTCTGCCTGCGGAAACCATGGGCCGGAGATTGCGGTTGGAGGCTTCATTCGTCCGAATGCCTCCGACCCGAAGAAAATCTGTGAAACTACCTCTTGGTCTCGGAGGACCGTAAGATCCCGGTCGGAGGCCGAGATTCACTGCGCAGCACACGGGGAGATGCCTTTCAGGTACGGACAGGCTGGCGTCACATGGGCCTGGACAGCCAATCACCATGCAGTATTCTCATTGATAAAAATGTGAACTCGGTTTGGATGGACTCCCATTATCATCAATGAGAAAAAAAAAACACCCAAACACAGCATAATAAACAAATAAAGCACCTCACATATTTAAAATTAATACATATTTTTGGAAGTTTTTTTACGTGTTTTAATAATGTTAAAAAATAAACTTCTCTCAATGGACAGGATTTTTACTGCAAAAATGTGTATTTAAATGTAATTTTTATATTTTTTAATACTCTTAAACCGGTAAAAGTAAGCTATGTGCCTGCTTTCACCAGGTTTAAGAGTTTGAAGGACATTCTCTGGGCATTAGTTGGGCAAATAGCCTGATCTCTCCCGCGCGAATGTCCTTCTGCCGGGGAGGCGCTGGATCTGTCTGGAGAAATTTTTGAATGATCAGAAAATCCGGTCTTTGGTGCATGCGCATTGTGCCCTGAAATCCGGCTTTTGCGAGACCTCGCGGGATCGGTGCGGACTTCGTACGGACCATCGAGGACGGAATTTTAAGCCCATTGTGTACGAATAATGATGTTTGGGTAATTCAGCTTTGTATAAAATGACGGCAAATTAACGTGTGAAAATCTGTCAGATTAGTGGTCTTGCAGTGCCCCCTACTGACTTGTATTTGTGACATCGCCCATAAGAAATTGGAGCAGGAGTAGGCCATTTAATAAACTCATGGCTGATCCGCTCATGGACTTCCCTGCCCGCTCCCTATAACCCTTTATTCCCTTATCGGTTAAGCAACTGTCTATCTCTATCTTAAATATATTCAAGAACCCAACTTCCACAGCTCTCTGAGGCAGCGAATTCCACAGATTTACAACCCTCTGAGAGAAAAAATTCCTCCTCATCTCAGTTTTAAATAGGCGACCACTTATTCTGAGACTATGCCCCCTAATTTTAGTCTCCCCTATCAGTGGACACATCCTCTCTGCAGCCACCTCATAATCTTATATGTTTCGATAAGATCACCTCTCATTCTTGTGAACTCCAATGAGTAGAGGCCCAACCTACTCAACCTTTCCTCATAAGTCAACCCCCTCATCTCTGGAATCAACCGAGTGAACCTTCACTCAACAGTCTCCAATGCAAGTATATCCTTCCTTAAATACGGAGATCAAAACTGCATGCAGTAGTCCAGGTGTGTCCTCACCAATACCCTGCACAGGTGTAGCAAGACTTCCCTGCTTTTATACTCCATCCCCTTTGCAATAAAGGCCAACATTCCATTTGCCTTCCTGATCACTTGCTGTACCTGTACTTGTTGTTTTTCATGCACAAGGACCCCCAGGTCTCTCTGTACTGCAGCACTTTACAATTTTTGTACAATTTAGTAATTTGTTTTTTTATTATTTCTGCCAAAGTGGATAACTCACATTTTCCCACCTTCCAGATCACAACAACTCGCTGCGTAAAATTGTTTTTTTTTTTTAAATTGTTTTTAATTTTTCGTAGCTAATCTTTCCAATTCTTTGTCAGATCACAAACGCCAGAGGTCACCTTGCACACATCAAGGATCACTCTGCGCTAATGCTCTTAGCCAAAAGGCCTGGAGCCCAAGCACCGTTCCTGGAAGTACTGCAATACCAGGTTCGTGCCATGGAGGTGGATGGGTCAGGCCCCCCACACACCTCCTATTTCCAAAAAGCATAGGAGAACCACAAAATTGTTTACTCATTTCATCTATGGCTCTTTTACCAGTCACCTTAAATCTCTGTCCTCTGGTTCCCGACCATTCTGCCTGCGGAAACCATGGGCCGGAGATTGCGGTTGGAGGCTTCATTTGTCCGAATGCCTCCGACCCGAAGAAAATCTGTGAAACTACCTCTTGGTCTCGGAGGACCGTAAGATCCCGGTCGGAGGCCGAGATTCACTGCGCCGCACACGGGGAGATGCCTTTCAGATACGGACAGGCTGGCGTCCCCTGGGCCTGGACAGCCAATCACCATGCAGTATTCTCATTGATAAAAATGTGAACTCGGTTTGTACGGACTCCCATTATCATCAATGAGAAAAATCCCTAAAATACCCAAACACAGCATAATAAACAAATAAAGCACCACACATATTTAAAATTAATTGAAATTAAATGTTTTAGAAAACAAATATATTTTGGGGGTTTTTTTGTGTTTTAATAATGTTAAAAAATAAACTTACCTTAATGGACAGGGTTTTTATTGTAAAAGTGTGTACTTAAATTTAATTTTAATATTTTTTAATACTCTTACACTTGTAAAATTCCCTGGATTCTGGGGCGGTCCCAGCAGATTGGAAAGTGTCAGGTCATGCACTTTGGCAGAAAAAAATCAAAGAGCAAGTTATTATTTCAATGGTGAAAGATTGAAAAGTGCTGCAGTACAGCGGGACCTGGGGGTAATTGTGCATGAAACACAAAAGGATAGTATGCAGGTACAGCAAGTGATCAGGAAGGACAATGGTATCTTGGCCTTTATTGCAAAGGGGATAGAGTATAAAAGCAGGGAAGTCTTGCTACAGTTATACAGGGTATTGGTGAGGCCACACCTGGAATACTGCGTGCAGTTTTGGTTTCCATATTTACGAAAGGATATACTTGTTTTGGAGGCAGTTCAGAGAAGGTTCACTCGGTTGATTCCGGGGATAAGGGGGTTGACTTATGAGGAAAGGTTGAGTAGGTTGGACTCTACTCATTGGAATTCAGAAGAATGAGAAGTGATCTTATCGAAATGTATAAGATTATGAGGGGGCTTAACAAGGTGGATGCAAAGAGGATGTTTCCACTGATGGGGGACACTAGAACTAGAGGGCATAGTCTTATAATAAGGGGACGCCCATTTAAAACAGAGATGAGGAGAAATTTCTTCTCTCTGAGAGTTGTAAATCTCTGGAATTCGCTGCCTCAGAGAGCTGTGGAAGGTGGGACATTAAATAAATTTAAGACAGAAATATGCAGTTTCTTAACCGATAAGGGAATAAGGATTATGGGGAACGGGCAGGGAAGTCGAGCTGAGTCCATGATCAGATCAGCCATGATCTTATTAAATGGCGGAGCTGGCTCGAGGGGAATTTTAGGCCCATTATGTACGAATAATGAAGTTCGGGTGCTTGAGGTTTGTATTAAATGACGGCAAATTCACGTGTGAAAATCTGTCAGATTAGTGGTCTTACAGTGCCCCCTACTGACTTGTATTTGTAACAGCGTGCATAAGAAATAGGAACAGGAGTTGACCACACGGCCCCTCGAGCCTGCTCCGCCATTCAATAAACTCATGGCTGACCGATCATGGACTCAGGTCAACTTCACTGCCCGCTCTCCATAACCCCTTATTCCCTTATCGGTTAAGAAACTGTCTATTTCTGTCTTAAGTTTATTCAATGTCCCAGCTTCCACAGCTCTCTGAGGCAGTGAATTCCACAGATTTACAGCCCTCTGAGAGAAGAAATTCCTCCTCATCTCAGTTTTAAATGGGCGACTTCTTATTCTGAGACTATGCCCCCTAGTTTTAGTCTCCCCTCGCGGTGGAAACATCCTCTCTTCATCCACCTCATAATGGTATATGTTTCGATAAGATCACCTCTCATTCTTGTGAACTCCAATGAGTCGAGGCCCAAACTTCTCAACCTTTCCTCATAAGTCAACCCCCTCATCTCCGGAATCAACCGAGTGAACCTTCTCTGAACTGTCTCCAAAGCAAGTATATCCTTTCGTAAACATGGAAACCAAAACTGCACGCAGTATTCCAAGTGTGGTCTCACCAATACCCTGAACAGCTGTAACAAGACTTCCCTGCTTTTATGCTCCATTCCCTTAGCAATAAATAAAAATATAGCAGCCTTTAATGTCGTACAACATTTCAGAGCGCTTCCCAGGTGTGTTATAAAACAAAATTTGACACCTAACTACCTAAAGAGATGTTCGGACAGGTGACCAAAGACACGGACAGAGAGACAGGATCTAAGGAGGGTCTTAAAAGAGGAGAGAAAGTCGGAGAGGTTACGGGACAGAATCCCAGAGCTGAGAACCTCGGCATTTGAAGGCACAGCCGACAATGGCGGAATGAAGGGTGTGTGTGAGGTACAAGAGGCCAGAGGCCAGAATTGGAGGAGTGCAGAGATCTCGGAGGGATGTCGGGGCTGGAGGAGATTACTGAGATCGGGAGGAGTGAGGCCATGGAAGGATTGGATACAATGATGAGAATTTAAAAACTGATATTATAGGATTTCCATTTCCTCTCTCGGGAAAGTGTAACTCCCCTCCAACATCGGCCTCTTCTTCCATTTGCTAAACGTCATGAACTTGCATTCTTGCACCATTTCTTTCCAGTTCAGCTTTCCAAACACACGGCCTATTAATTAATCTGACGTACGTTCCTCCCTCCTGTCCTTCAGTACCATCACGTATACGTTGGGCTGTGACTGACTGGGGCTCAACCTGTTGTGTAACTCAGAATTCAAGTTAAGTTTAATCAGTTGTATTAATTTTACGACTGTGACCATTTTCAGTCTGTTTAACATCTGTTATGTATGCAATAAAGGTTCAAACTGAGCACTGTCTAACTGAACAAGGTACAAATTTGTTCCTGCTTTATTTAGGCCCAAAGTGTCTGACTCACACAATGGCTGGCCTTTTATACCAGAGCAGCACCATGTGCGTGCTACTCAGGGGCCTCCAACAGTGACACCATCTAGTGGCTACAAACAGCATGTACATACATGACAATACCCTCCTCTGAGGTCTTATCACAGTCTTTCACAGGTTGGGACGGTCCGGTGCTTTACGCTCCCGGGTTGACCGTCTCAGTTCGATTCCGACCTCGGGTGAATGTGTGGAGTCTGTTGTGGCTGGTGGCTGGATGGTTGACTTGTTGGGGGTGACAGTGGCCATGTCAGGAATTGCAAGTCCATTTTTACTGAACAAGTCCGTGATGGATATTCCGGGTTCACTGATGAGCCTTGAGTCCACTGAAGGCAGCTGGTGGGTGGGTTAATCGTCAACGGTTTCTTCATCCGACTGCTCTGGCTCGTCTGAGTGCCTCTGCTTGGTTTGATCCAGTGCGCCAGTGCAGCCTTCGGCCGCCTGAGGAAAAGAGCGTTTGAAGACCAGGCCCTCAAAACTGCCACCAAGCTCATGGTCTACAGGGCCGTAGTAATACTCACCCTCCTGTATGGCTCAGAGACATGGACCATGTACAGTAGACACCTCAAGTTGCTGGAGAAATATCACCAATGATGTCTCCGTAAGATCCTACAAATCCCCTGGGAGGACAGGCGCACCAACATCAGCGACCTCATTAAGGCTAACATCCCCAACATTGAAGCACTGACCACACTTAATCAGCTCCGCTGGGCAGGCCACATAGTCCGCATTGCCAGACACGAGACTCCCAAAGCAAGAGCTCTACTCGGAGCTCCTTCATGGCAAACGATCCAAAGGTAGGCAGCGGAAACGCTACAAGGACACCCTTAAAGCTTCCCTGATAAAGTGCAATATCCCCATTGACACCTGGGAGTCCCTGGCCATAGACTGCTCTAAGTGGAGGAAGTACATCCGGGAGGGCGCTGAGCACCTTGAGTCTCAACGCCGAGAGCGGAAAGAGCATTTGGCAAACCAGTCCCATCCACCCCCTCCCTCAACGGTTATCTGACCCACCTGTGACAGAGACTGTGGTTCTCATATTATTCAGCAATCAAAAAACTCACTTCAGGAGTGGAAGCAAGTCTTCCTTGGTTCTGAGGGACTGCCTATGATGATGATGATGACCAGGATGTGTGCTGTGTAACTCACGCACAAACTTCTCTCTCCCTTTCTTAGGCATTACAACTTGATTGCCCCACAATATGTAATCTGCTTGAATAGACAGTTTGTCCTTGTGACGAATGTACGGTTTGTCCTCCTTGCACATTTGCTGAGGTATGGCAGACCAATCCCCTTTGAGGATGCAACCCTTTACCACCGATAATATCGGGTCCTGGCTGGTCCAGGTCTTAACTTGTTGAGCCGTGACAGGGGTACCTTCACTCTCAAAAGCATCCATGATTAACATTAAATCCGCCGGTTGTGGCGTTTCCACCTCCGATGTGGGCAACGGCAACCGGCTCAAAGCATCGGCACAGTTCTCTGTGCCAGGTCTGTGACGAATGACATAATCATAGGCAGATAATATCAGCACCCACCTTTGAATGCAGGATGAAACACTAGTATTGACACCTTTGCTCTCGGAAAACAACGAAATGAACGGCTTGTGATTGGTCTCTAATTCGAACAGGTATTGATACATCTTTTTAACACCGTACACCACACGCTAAAGCTTATTTTTCTACCATACTGTAAGCTTAATCTGCTTAAGACAAAGTTTTGGATGCATACGCGACAGGTTGAAGTTTCCCCGACTCATTGGCTTGTTGTAACACACAACCAATTCCATATGATGATGCATCATCGGCTAAAACTAAACGTTTACATGGGTCATAATGTACCAGCAGCTTGTTCGAGCAAAGCAGATTGGTGGCTTTCTCGAAAGCTCTGTCTTGCAATGCACCCCACACCCAGTTGTTGTCTTTTCTCAATAGCATGTGCAGTGGTTCAAGTAAGGTGCTCAATTTAGGTAGGAAGTTACCAAAGTAGTTGAGTAGACCCAGGAACGAATGTAGCTCTGTCACGTTCTGTGGTTTGGGTGCATTCTTGATGGCTTTGGTTTTCATGTCAGTAGGTCTGATGCCGTCAGCAGCAATTTTTCTCCCGAGGAATTCGACCTCTGGTGCCATGAAGATGCAATTCGAGCGTTTCAGTCTGAGTCCTACTCTGTCCAAACGCTGTAGAACCTCTTCCAGGTTGTTCAGATGTTCCTTGGAGTCATGACCGGTGATCAGGATGTTATCTTGGAACACGATGGTTCTGGGAACGGACTTCAGTAAACTTTCCATATTCCTCTAGAATATTGCTGCAGCCGAGCGAATTCCAAACGGGCACCTGTGGTAAATAAACAGTCCTTTGTGCGTGTTAATGCACGTAAGTCTCTTCGATGTCTCGACCAACTCCTGCATCGTATAGGCCGACGTCAAGTCCAGTTTTGTAAACGACTTCCCTCCGCCTAGCGTCGCAAACAAGTCATCAGCCTTTGGTAACAGGTACTGATCTTGTTTCGAAACCCTGTTGCTCGTAGCCTTGTAGTCTCCGCAGATTCTGACTGTGCCATCACTTTTCAGCACAGGAACAATGGGACTGGCCCATTCATTAATTCGACCGGTGATATGATCCCTTCACGCTGGAGTCTGTCCAGTTCAATTTTGACCTTCTCCCTCATCATATACGGCACTGCCCGAGCTTTATGATCGACTGGTCTTGCATCTGAGTCCACCTGGATCTGCACCTTGGCTCCCGTGAAGTTACCGATACCCGGTTCGAACAGCGAGGGGAACTTGCTCAATACTTGGGCACATGTATCTTCCTCCGACGACAACGCCTTTATGTCGTTCCAGTCGCATCTGATTTTCTCCAACCAGCTCCTGCCGAGCAGCGTTGGGCCATTGCCTGGAACAATCCACAGCGGTAACTCGGGCACCACACCGTTATACCACACGTTAATTTATGCACTGACAATCATCTTTATCAGTTCTTTGGTGTACGTGCGCAGCTTGGCGTCAACAGGGCTCAGCCTGGACCTCACAGTCTTAGTATCCCACAGCTTATAAAATGCCTCTCGTTCATGATCGATTGGCTTGCCCCATGTCCCGTTTCATCGATGCCGGTATCCCGTTAAACTTCACATTAATCAAAATTGGTTTACTCTTGGTTATGAAGGAGTACAGTCCATACACTTCCTCCTCTGGCATCTCGGATTGCGTATCCGGTTCCGTGCTAGTCTGACTCTCATCCTCCGTGTGGTGTGTCGCAGCTCGCTTGCTCACCTCGGACACTTGTGCTGGAGATGCCCCACTCTCAGGCAGCCTTTGCAACTATATTGCTCAAATCGGCACTGCTGGTGCCGGTGATTTCCCCCACAATGCCAACATGGAGAAGTCGGATACATTCCCGCTGGCAGACTTTGGGTAGCCACAGGTTTCGCGAACGCAGCCGGGTAGGCCCTGCCATGTGCCGCTCTGCCGAACGCTAAATCAATCGCATTTACAGTATTTGCCGAGGTTCGGTTCTTCACCGCTATTTGCTTTAGACTCCTGTCCGTCGTCACACATGATTGAGCGATCTGGATGGCCTTTTTTAAATCCAACTCCTCCACCGCCAGAAGTTTGCACAGGATCACCTCGTGGTTGATACCGATAACAAAGAAGTCCCGCAGCATGTCTGTCAACACCGTCCTGAACTTACACGGCCCCGCTAGACATCTCAGGTCGGCAACGAATTCCGCCGCGCTCTGGCCCTCCGATCGAACGTGTGTATCAAACCTGTATCTCGAGATGATGATGCCGTCATCTGGCCTCAGGTGCTCCCGTACCAATGTACACAACTCCTGTACGTTTTCTCTGTTGGATCACTAGGCATGAGTAGATTCTTTATTGGACCATAGATCTTCGAACCGCACACAGTGAGGAACACGGCCCGGCGCCGATCTGCATCGTCGACCCCCTTCATTTTGTTGGCCACGAAGTACTGGTTCAAATGGTTCACAAAGTCTGCCCAATCTTCTCCCTCCACGAATCGCTCTAAAAATCCAATCGTGCTCATTTTGCAAACAAAGGTTCTTGTATTCTCGTCGCCAAATGTTATGTATGCAATAAAGGTTCAAAGTGAATACTGTTTAACGAAGCAAGGTACAACCTTGCGCTGCTTTATTTAGGCCCAAAGTGTCTGACTCACAAATGGCTGGCCTTTTATACCTGAGCGGCACCATGTGCATGCTGCTCAGTGGCCTCCAACAATGACGCCATCTGGTGGCTACAAACAGAATGTACATACATGACAACATCATTAACAGAGTTAGCTTGTGAGCACGACTGACTGGAAGTTCAGTTCACTGACTGGAATCATAGGATCGCAGACTGATACAGCAGGGAAAGAGGCCATTCAGCCCATCGTCCCTGTGTTGGCTCTTGGGTACAGCTATCCAATCAATCCCACTCCCCCGCTCTCTCTCTGTAGCCCTGCAAATGTTTCCAATTCAACTATTCATCCAATTCCCCTTTTGAAAGTTACTATTGAATCTGCTCCCACCGACCTTTCAGGCAGCGTGTTCCAGATCACAACAACTCGCTGCGTAAAATCCTGCTCCTCCTGTCGCCTCTGGTTCTGATGGCGATTATCGTCAATCTGTGTCCCTCTGGTTACCGACCCTCCTGCCCCTGGATACAGTTTCTCCTTATTCACTCCGTCACAACCATTCCCGATTTTGAACAACCTCTATCGAATCCGAAGTTCCTCATCCCTGGTACCATTCGAGTAAATCCAGACTATTGTATCGTTTGTGCTGCTCAGATGGAGAATATAAACTTTACAACTGAGGAAATGTGGAAGAAAACTGAAGTTCGGGTGATTCCATCATCACCATCATCCTAGGGAGTCCCTTGCATCGAGGATGAATTGCTTCCACGCCAAAAAGGGATGAGTTCACAGGTGTTTCAGTGAAGGACCTAATATTCCAGATCCTGAACTAAATATTGAAGGGTGGAAGATGCCTGTGGGTGGATTTTTTTAACGTATGGTGACCGTTGCACATCAGCCACCACACGGGCTTGACAGAGCGAGGTCTTGGTCCAGTGGCAAGGGTTAACCAGGACGACAGGAGACCTGCTCTGCTGCACGGACCTAGTGTGCTCACATATCGCAGTGTGGGCTGGGCCTGTGCTGCCCCTGGGCCCTCGCCTCTTCTGGGCCCTGAACTCACGCCTCTCCTGGGTCCCGGTCACGTCCCTCTACCAACTCTCGCCGCTCCTTCGCCCCGACCTCGCCGCTCCTGATGTACCTGCCCACGCTCCAATCACCGACCTGGACCTTGATGACGTTGCTCCTCGCTGCCGTCGCCCTCCTGCACCAGCTCGCGCTGGACCTTGCAGCGGTACCCCGCCACGCTGCCCATGGCCGCCGCTCACCGCTCCTTTTATGGCCCCGACCTGCCGCTGATGGTCTCTCGCAGGTCGGGGCCGTCACAGGGTGATTCAGGCTTGTAATGGATGATGGCGAAGTCACGTGCGAAACTGTCAGATTAGTGGTCTTGCAGTGCCCCCTGCTGACGTGTATTTATACAGCACCTTTAATGAAGTAAAACGGCCCAAGGCCCTTCGTAAGAAATAGGAGCAGGAGTCGGCCATTCGGCCCCTCGAACCTGCTCCCCATTCAATAAGATCATGATTGATCTGATCATGGACTCAGCTCCACTTCCCTGCCTGCTCCCCATAACCCTTTACTCCCTTATCGCTCAAAAATCTGTCTATCTCCACCTTAAATATATTCAATGACCCAGACTCCACAGCTCTCTGGGGCAGAGAATTCCACAGATTTACAACCCTCTGAGAGAAGAAATTTCTCCTCATCTCAGTTTTACATGGGTGGCCCCTTATTCTATGACTATGTCCCCAAGTTTTAGTTTACCCGGAGTGGAAATATTCTCTCTGCATCCACCTTGTCGAGCCCCCTCATTATCTTATATGTTTCAATAAGATCACCTCTCATTCTTCTGAACTCCAGTGAGTAGAGACCCAACCTACTCAACCTTTCCTCATAAGTCAAACCCCCTCATCTCCGGAATCAGCCGAGTGAGCCTTCTCTGAACTGCCTCCAATGCAAGTATATCCTTCCTTAAATACGGAGACCAAAACTGTACGCAGTACTCCAGGTGTGGCCTCACCAATACCCTGTACAGTTGTAGCAGGACTTCTCTGCTTTTATACTCGATCCCCCTTGCAATAAAGACCAACATTCCATTGGCCTTCCTGATCACTTGCTGTCCCTGCAGACAAACTTTTTGTGCTTCATGCACCAGGACCGTCAGGTCCCTCTGTACTGCAGCACTTTGCAATCTTTCTCCACCCGTGAGGGCGGGATTTCTGGGCCATTATTATGAATGAGAAACCCCCCCAGCCCCACCCTCCCAAACACCCAAACACCCAAATACACGATAACAAATTTTTTTAAACACTTCACATGTTTAACATTAATTTAAATTAAAGTTAATGAAATGTGTTCGAAAAAAAAAATGTGGTTTTTTTTTAAGTGTAATTCGGGTTTAAAATAAACTTACCTTAGCAGACATTTTAACATAAAAATGTGTTTTTAAATGTTATTTTACATGTTTTTTATACGTTTTAAAACTTTTACGCTGCTGAAAGTAGGTTATGAGCCGGCTTTTACCAGGCGCAAGGGTTTGAAGGACATTCGCTGGGCAAGAGATGGGCAAATAGCTCAATCTCGCCCGCGTGGATGTCCTGGCTGCAGGGATGCGTGCGATGTGTCAAGCTAAAACTTGACAGATCGGAAAAACTGGCTTTTGGCGCATGCGCATCGCGTGCCGAAAACAGGCTTTTCCGATATTTTCCCGAGTCCGTACACACTCCGTACAGACCCTGGGGAGGCCGGGATTTCAGGCCCAATATCTCCTAAGGAGGTAATGGGGTAGAAATTCCGACGTCACGGATCCATACGAAGTTTCTACGGACAGATCACAGATATCTCGGGAGCAAGGACATTTCTTGAGCAAGATTGCGGGATTTACGCAGATCTTGCCCGGCAAATGTCCTCAAAACTCTTGCGCCTGGTAAAAGCAGGCGCCTAGGCTACTGTTACAGGCGTAAGAGTTTAAAAACCTATCAAAAACATGATTAAAATTAAAAACATTAAAACTTCTACATCTTAAAACCCTGCCCACTCAGGTAATGTTATTTTAAACCCGAACCCTAACTTTTTTTTTAAATTGGCAATTTTTTTTCTTTAAAAATTATGCATAATAACTTTAATTTCTATGAATGTATTGTGCGAGGTGTTTTTTAAATGTTTTATGTTGTGTTTGTGCATTTTGGGGTTTTCCTCATTCATAGTAATAGGAGCTTTGTAACTTCCGAAACTCCTATGACTGTGAATGAGAAAATACTTACCTGTGATTGGGTGTCCAGGCCCACGTGACTCCTGCGGACGTCCCGACGTGAACACGCTGCGTCGCGCAGTCATGAGAGGCCTCCAGACCGGGATCGCCAGCGCGCGCAGCAGCTTAAGGTAAGGCATTTTATTTCTATTCTACAGTGCTTTGCCCGTGGGAGGTCCCCGAGAGGGATTTCGGGGCCATTATCTCCTTAGGTGGCTCAATGTCAAATTTTGTCCGATATCGCTCCGAGATGGCCCTTTGACCGAGATTTTGGTCACCTGTCCTAATATCTCCTTTGGTGGCTCTGTGTCAAACCTCTGTCTGATAACGCCCCTGTGAAGGGCCCTGGAACGTGTTTCTGTCTGAAAGTCGCTATATAAATACAAGTCACCAGGGGGCAGTAGAAGACCACTGAACTGACATTGTTTCGAACATGAATTTGTCATCAGCCATTATGAACCTGAATCAGCCGAACTTCATCCCTTTTCCCACATTTTTCAAAGCTGGAAAGTTTGCAGTCTCTAACTGGGTGGGTACACATTCTCCCCGGATGAAATGGAAGCCCTATGATATCAATTTTAGTATTCCAATCTTTGTTTTCAAATCCCTACATGACCCTCGACCCCCTCCCTATCTCTGTGACCTCCTCCAGCCCCACAACCCCCCGAGATCTCCGCGCTCCTCCAATTCCGGCCTCTTGACCATCCTCCGATTTTAATCACTCCACCAGCGGTGGCCGTGCCTTCAGCTGCCTGGGCCCCAAGCTCGGGAACGCCCTCCCTAAACCTCTCCGACTGTCTCTCTCCTCTTTTAAAACCCTCCTTAAAACCTACCTGTTTGACAGAGCATTTCTCACCTGCCCTAATGTCACCTTTGGCGGCTCGGTGTGAAATTTTGACTGACATCGCTCCTGTGAAGTACCTTGGGACGTTTCACGATGTTAAAGATGCTGTATAAATACACGTCACCAGGGGGCACTGCAGGACCACGAATCCGACAGTTTCGCAGGTGAATTTACCATCATCCATTACAAGCCTGAATCACCCGAGTGGCCCTGGACAACGTGGACCACGTCCCCGATCTCGGGAGCCTCCTATCAACAAGAGCAGTCATTGACGACGAGATGCAACACCGCCTCCAGTGCGCCAGTGCAGCCTTCGTCCGCCTGAGGAAAAGAGTGTTTCAAGATCAGTCCCTCAAATCTGTCACCAAGCTCATGGTCTACAGGGATGTAGTAATACTCACCCTCCTGTATGGCTCAGAAACATGGACCATGTACAGTAGACACCTCAAGTCGCTGGAGAAATACCACCAACGATGTCTCCTCAAGATCCTACAAATCCCCTGGGAGGACAGATGCACCAACATTAGCGTCCTTGTCCAGACCAACATCCCCAGCATTGAAGCACTGACCACACTCGATCAGCTCCGCTGGGCAGGCCACATAGTTCACATGCCAGACACAAGACTCCCAAAGCAAGCGCTCTACTCGGAACTCGTCCACGGCAAGCGAACCAGAGGAGGGCAGAGGAAACGTTACAAGCACACCCTCAAAGCCTCCCTGATAAAGTGCGACATTCCCACCGACACCTGGGAGTCCCTGGCCATAGACCGCCCTAAGTGGATGAAGTGCATCGGGGAGGGCATTGAACTCCTTGAGTCTCATCGTCGAGAGCATGCAGAAATCAAGCGCAGACAGCGGAAGGAGCGTGCGGCAAACCAGTCCCACCCACCCCTTTCCTCAACGACTATCTGTCCCACCTGTGACAGGGACTGTGGTTCTATCTTTTCCCGCATCATGTACGGCACCGCTCTGGCCTTGTGGTGTACTGGCCTGGCGTCCGGGTTTATGTGAATCACTACCTTGGCCCCCATGAAAGTGCCAATGCCGGGTTGAAATAATGAGTCAAATTTGTCCAGGATCTGTGAGCATGATACTCGATCCACAGAGGAAATTGCATTGACATCGCCCCATTTCCAGTTCATGACAGCAAGCCAACTCCTCCCCAGTAGTGCGGGACCATCCCCTGGGACAATCCAGAGTGGCAACCTGTTCTCCGAATCTTTGTGGGTCACGACTCCCGTGGCGCTGCCAAGCACCGGAATGATCTGCTTTGTGTAAGTCCGTAGCTGTGCGTCAATCGGCGATAATTTTGGCCTCTGGCCTTGGATGCCCACAACTTTTCGAACTGTTTGATACCCATCAGGGACTGGCTGGCCCCCGTGTCTAGTTCCATTGATACTGGGATGCCATTGAGGAGCACTTTCATCATTATCGGTGGCGTCCTGGTGTATGAACTGTATACGTGCTCCACATGAACTCGCTGAACTTCAGCTTCCAGCGATTTCCCCTAGTGTCCATTTCTGCAATTTCTGCAGGTATTTTGCTCATCTCTGCAAACTCCGGCTGAGTGTGTGCCTCTATGCGTCCAGCATGAGCTGCAGTTTGAAACAAAAGGTCCCTTGCCAGTCGATCGTCCCTGACTGCCCCTGTTGTTGTCCTTGAGTGCACCATTAACACTTGTTGATGGCCCCATTACTGGCCGCATTGTCCCTTGCAATGGCGTGAATCACCGTTCAGCTTGCCATTGTCTCTGTCGAACTCCCCCTCTGGGTTCGACTGCATGTTGGGGCATGCCCGACTGCCCTTGTCTGCCTGGAGAACTGTGTGCTGCTTTGACAATGTTGAATCTCTGTCCCAACCATTCCTTAACACAGTACCTCTCGTCTGTTCTGCTAGTGGCCATGCTCGCATGCTTTAAAGGGCAAAAAACGTTAGTGGGAGTTGTGTACAGACCTCCAAACAGTAGTAGTGATGTTGAGGAGGGCATCAAACAGGAAATTAGGGGTGCATGCAATAAAGGTGCAGCAGTTATAATGGGTGACTTTAATATGCACATAGATTGGGCTAGCCAAACTGGAAGCAATACAGTGGAGGAGGATTTCCTGGAGTGCATAAGGGATGGTTTTCTAGACCAATATGTCGAGGAACCAACTAGGGGGGAGGCCATCTTAGACTGGGTGTTGTGTAATGAGAGAGGATTAATTCGCAATCTCATTGTGCGAGGCCCCTTGGGGAAGAGTGACCATAATATGGTGGAATTCTGCATTAGGATAGAGAATGAAACAGTTAATTCAGAGACCATGGTCCAGAACTTAAAGAAGGGTAACTTTGAAGATATGAGGCGTGAGGGTGGGGTGGATTGACCCATCCACCTCCACGGAGGTGTGTGGGGGGCCTGACCCATCCACCTCCATGGCACGAACCTGGTATTGCAGTACTTCCAGGAACGGTGCAGTGGCTCGAGGCCTTTTGGCTAAGAGCATTGGCGCAGAGTGATCCTTGATGTGTGCAAGGTGACCTCTGGCGTTTGTGATTTGACAAAGAATTGGAAAGATTGGCAACGAAAAATTTTAAAAAAAAAGATATGAGGCGTGAATTGGCTAGGATAGATTGGCGAATGATACTTAAGGGGCTGACTGTGGATGGGCAATGGCAGACATTTAGAGACCACATGGATGAACTACAACAATTATACATTCCTGACTGGCATAAAAATAAAAAAGGGAAGGTGGCTCAACCGTGGCTATCAAGGGAAATCAGGGATAGTATTAAAGCCAAGGAAGTGGCATACAAATTGGCCAGAAATAGCAGCGAACCCGGGGACTGGGAGAAATTTAGAACTCAGCAGAAGAGGACAAAGGGTTTGATTAGGGCAGGGAAAATGGAGTACGAGAAGAAGCTTGCAGGGAACATTAAGGCGGATTGCAAAAGTTTCTATAGATATGTAAAGAGAAAAAGGTTAGTAAAGACAAACGTAGGTCCCCTGCAGTCAGAATCAGGGGAAGTCATAACGGGGAACAAAGAAATGGCAGACCAATTGAACAAGTACTTTGGTTCGGTATTCACTAAGGAGGACACAAACAACTTTCCGGATATAAAAGGGGTCAGAGGGTCTAGTAAGGAGGAGGAACTGAGGGAAATCTTTATTAGTCGGGAAATTGTGTTGGGGAAATTGATGGGATTGAAGGCCGGTAAATCCCCAGGGCCTGATGGACTGCATCCTAGAGTACTTAAGGAGGTGGCCTTGGAAATAGCAGATGCATTGACAGTCATTTTCCAACATTTCATTGACTCTGGATCAGTTCCTATTGAGTGGAGGGTAGCCAATGTAATCGCACTTTTTAAAAAAGGAGGGAGAGAGAAAACAGGGAATTGTAGACCGGTCAGCCTGACATCGGTAGTGGGTAAAATGATGGAATCAATTATTAAGGATGTCATAACAGCGCATTTGGAAAAAGGTGACATGATGGGTCCAAGTGATTCACCCGGACCAGACCTGCGCTGTCCCCGGCAGGAAGTTCTCTGATAGCCTGGCGCTACTCAGAGATACGATCGCCGACATGCGGGACAGGAGGGTGGACACCTGCTTAATCAGCTTAGACCAGGAGAAGGCCTTTGACAGGATATCGCACACGTACCTGATGGACGTGCTCTCCAAAATGGGGATGGGGAGGGTATCCGCAATTGGGTCAAACTGCTCTACACAGACATCAGTCGTGCAGTTCTAATCAACGGGTGGGAAACTGAAAGCTTTCCAATCAGATCTGGAGTCAGGCAAGGCTGTCCTCTCTCATCTGTCTTGTTTGTGTGTTGTATCGAGCCCTTTGCCGAGTCCATCAGGAAGGATGCGGGCATTAGAGGGGTGACGATCCCAGGCAGCGGAGGCGCTCAGGTCAAGACCTCCCTGTGCATGGACGACGTCGCCGTCTTTTGCTCGGACACGCAGTCGGTCCGCAGATCGCTCACAATCTGCGACCAGTTTGAACTGGCCTCGGGAGCAAAGGTCAATCGCACCAAGAGCGAGGCCATGCTCTTTGGCCACTGGACCGACCGAGCCTCCATTCCCTTCACCGTCAACCAGATTTCCTGAAGGTGTTGGGAATATGGTTCGGAGCGGACGGGGCGTGCGCCAAAAACTGGGATGAGCGTATTGCCAAGATCAAACAGAAACTGGCATTTTGGGAGCAGCGCTCCCTCTCCATCACAGGCAAGAACCTGGTCATCAGGAGTGAGGTGCTCTCGGGGTTGCTGCACGTGGCACAGGTCTGGCCCATCTCACACTCCTGCACCGCGGCAGTCACCCGGGCCGTCTTCCACTTTGTCTGGAGGTCCACAATGGACCGTGTCCGCAGAGACACGATGTATAAATCTCTGGACAGTGGAGGAAAGGACGTTCCGAACGTGGCCCTCATCCTGATGGCCACCTTTGTGTGCGGCTGCATCAAGCTGTGCACAGCCCCCCCAGTACACAAACACCAAGTGTCACTACGTGCTGAGGTTCTACCTGTCCCCGGTGTTGCGAAGGATGGGTCTGGCCACGCTGCCGCGAAACACCCCCACCAGTTGGACCATGCCTGTCCACCTGTCCTTCGTGGAAAAGTTTTTCAAAAGAAACCCCTTTGACCACAAGGCCATAAAACAGTGGTCAGCACGTAAGGTCCTGGACGCCCTACGAAAGAAGGAGAGGGTGGACCCTGTCGGGTGGTTCCCTGAGCGGACTGTCGAACTCGTTTGGCAGAACGTCTCATCGCCAGAGCTTTCACACAAGCACCAAGACGTAGCTTGGTTGGCGGTGAGGAGGGCCTTACCCATCAGAGTGTTCATGCACAGCCGGCGTCTCAGCAACACGGCACGGTGCCCCCGGGCCGGCTGTGGGGCGGACGAGACTGTCACCCATCTCCTTCAGGATTGCGCCTTTGCAAGGCAGGTTTGGAAAGAGATGCAGTGGTTGCTGTCGAGGTTCATCCCGAGCAGCTCCGTAACACAGGACTCTGTGCTCTACGGGCTGTTCCCAGGGACACACACCGAGACAGACATCACCTGCTGCTGGAGGGCCATCAACTCGGTCAAAGACGCTCTTTGGTCTTGCCGAAACTTGCTGGTTTTCCAGAGCAAGGAGATGTCCACGTCTGCGTGTTGCAGACTGGCGCAATCCAAGATCCAGGAATACGTGCTGAGAGACGCACTGAAAATTGGTGCAGTCGCCGCAAAGGCACGGTGGGGAAGGGCCACAGTTTAAAGCCCTTCCGCCACGGTAAACCCAGGGGATGGAATCAGTACAAACCCCCCTCGGGCTGTATTTGTAATTTACTTTGTGTGTGCATGGAGCACCAAATCTGTAAACACCGATGTCGTGCCATGTACAATGCAAGGTGTGTTACGAAATGCATGTTTGAAAAGAAAAATGCAAATGTACCGTCACCCATTCCGGGCACTGGATTGTGACACATGAAACGTAATTTGTGTGAATGTACCACAATGTATCCCGTTTATTGGACCGAATTGCACTTGAACGGAAAAACAAGAAATGTAACGAACGGAACTGCCGTCAGCACCCAGATGTATTGTATGGGATTGCTGACCGCAGCTAAATGTACTGAAATGCCATTGAATGTACTGTACAGATTTTTTTATGAATAAAGTATATTTTGAAATTTTAAAAAATGCCTTGGGACGTTTCACTGCGTTAAAGGCGCTATATAAATACAAGTTTTTGTTGTTGCTGTTGTTGTGACGAAGACTCCCGGCCACAAGCTCACACCTCCCGATTGATCTTCCCCTGTGCAAAACTGGAACATTGCTTTTTCAAACACGTCAGATTCTGAATTAGTTTTCACGTGAAGATTTGACAAACATTTACTTCACAGGCAATAAATATACATCGCGATTATATTTGCGGAAAACTTTCCCTGGCCCGAAGGCATGTGACTGAGGGAGCTTTGATTTCCTTTTAAGGGCAATATGCAAATAAGGACGGTATCTTCTGTGTTACTGCAGTGTTTTCACAAGGCATATATCATTAGACATTGCAATATTTTAGCAGAATGGACATGTCAAAGCAGCAGCACTTTGTGAAAAGGGACATTATGATTTTTTATACATGAGTCGTTGAGACGTTAAGAGGCAGCGGATGATGTCGGGAGGCAGTTGTGTGCGAAAATCAAGCATACTTACCTGGCAGGGGAGTAACCATGATCAAGAAGGTGGTTCTCCCAGGACGAGGCTAGCCCATTGCACTTCGGGTGTGCTGACGCCTGCGATGTCCCCAAATGCGGGATACTCGACTGCAAAATTTGTGGTAGTGGGGGACTGCGTTCGCGCTCTCCCCTGGCTTTGCAATTAATATCAGAATTAGCAACATCTCCGTTTCTAAGTTCATTATCTATTCATCAGTCTTAACCTAGGCTTCAACTCCAGCAGCTATATTTCATTGCCAGCAGAGGCGCGGATAAAAATGGCCACTAACCCTGCGAAGTATGAGACGTTAAGAGGCCATCACAAAACTCTCCGAGTCCAAGTGTTGCTTCCTCCATTCCGACCAACTGCCGCATATCAGCATACACACACAGTCCAACAGGGGACGACGGACAACTCGTGTGGGACTGTGCTGTCATACACACACAATCCAACAGGCGGACAATATTTCACGTTTAATACATCACATTTCACTGGCTTTAAGATCTCCCTTGGATCTCGGGGACCACAATTCCACACAGTACGGAAGCTATGGTCTCAGCAGAACATCACGCACTTTCACTTGCTTTAGCCACATAGTTCATTCAGCTTTCTTCACTGCTACTTTGGACAAATTGCTTGGGCATTTTCAGCGTTAAATCAACTGCAACCCACAAATCTCTTTCAATTCATCTGGAGCTATCTTAGCACACTTATTTTGGATCAGCTCGCTGATTGGCGCGTGGGCACACACAGCAGGAGCGACGAGGTCGGGGCGAAGGGGCGGCAAGAGACTGTGGAGGGACGTGATCGGGGACCAGGAGAGGCCTGAGTTCGGTGACAGGGGCCCAGGGACAGCACGGGGCCAGCCCACACTGCGGTATAAAAAGGGAGGGAGAGACAAAGTGGGTCATTATAGACCGGTTAGTCTGACATCAGTGCTGGGGAAAATGTTGCAATCATTTATTAAGGATGAAATAGCAGCGCATTTGGAAAGCAGTGACAGGATCGGTCCAAGTCAGCACGGATTTAGGAAAGGGAAATCATGCTTGACAAATCTTATGGAATTTTTTGAGGATGTAACTAGTAGAGTGGACAAGGCAGAACCAGTGGATGTGGTGTATTTGGACTTTCAAAAGGCTTTTGACAAGGTCCCATTGGTGTGTAAAATCAAAGCACGTGGTATTGGGGGTAATATACTGACGTGGATAGACGACTGGTTGGCAGAGAGTCGGGATAAACGGGTCCTTTTCAGAATGGCAGGCAGTGACTAGTGGGGTGCCGCAGGGCTCAGTGCTGGGACCCCAGCTCTTTACAATATACATTAATGATTTGGATGAAGGAATTGAGTGTAATATCTACAACTTTGCAGATGACACTAAACTGGGTGGCGGTGTGAGCTGTGAGGAGGACGCTAAGAGGCTGCAGGGTGACTTGGACAGGTTCGGTGAGTGGGCAAATGCATGGCAGATGCAGTATAATGTGGATAAATGTGAGCTTATCCACTTTGGGGGCAAAAACACGAAGGCAGAA
The DNA here is from genome assembly GCF_044704955.1 of Pristiophorus japonicus. Classification (NCBI taxonomy): domain Eukaryota; kingdom Metazoa; phylum Chordata; class Chondrichthyes; family Pristiophoridae; genus Pristiophorus; species Pristiophorus japonicus. Next base: position 330,567 of record NW_027254396.1, on the reverse strand, counting down.
TATTATCTGAATGGTGACAGATTAGGAAAAAGGGAGGTGCAACGAGACCTGGGTGTCATGGTTCTTTAGTCATTGAAGGTTGGTAAACAGGTGCAGCATGCGGTAAAGAAGGCAAATGGTATGTTGGCCTTCATAGCTCGGGGATTTGAGTATAGGAGCAGGGAGGTCTTACTGCAGTTGTACAGGGCCTTGGCGAGGCCTCACCTGGAATATCGTGTTCAGTTTTGGTCTCCTAATCTGAGGAAGGACGTTCTTGCTATTGAGGGAGTGCAGCGAAGATTCACCAGACTGATTAAAACATTAAAAAAAAAGACTGGCGCAATCCAGTCTGCAAAAGGCTTCTCGGCCTTTTGGCTAAGATCATGCGTAACTGACCTGACAGGGGAGTAACCATGACCCCCAACGTGGTTCTCCCTGGATCAGGAAGGTGATTCTCCTATGCTTTTTGGAAATAAGAGGTGTGTGGCGGGCCTGATCCATCCACCTCCATGGCACGAACTTGGTATTGCAGTACTTCCAGGAACGGTGCGACGGAACTGCTCGGGATGAACCTCGACAGCAACCACTCCATCTCTTTCCAGACCTGCGTCGCAAAGGCGCAATCCTGAAGTAGGTGGGTGACAGTCTCGTCCGCCCCGCAGCCGACTCGGGGGCACCGTGCCGTGCTGTTGAGACGCCGGCTGTGCATGAACGCTCTGACGGGTAAGGCCCTCCTCACCGCCAACCAAGCTACATCTTGGTGCTTGTGTGAAAGCTCTGGCGATGAGACGTTCTGCCAAACGAGTTCGACAGTCCGCTCAGGGAACCACCCGACAGGGTCCACCCTCTCCTTCTTTCGTAGGGCGTCCAGGACCTTACGTGCTGACCACTGTTTTATGGCTTTGTGGTCAAAGGGGTTTTTTTGTGAAAAACTTTTCCACGAAGGACAGGTGGACAGGCATGGTCCAGCTGGTGGGGGCGTTTCGCGGCAGCGTGGCCAGACCCATCCTTCGCAACACCGGGGACAGGTAGAACCTCAGCACATAGTGACACTTGGTGTTTGTGTACTGGGGGTCTGTGCACAGCTTGATGCAGCCTCACACAAAGGTGGCAATCAGGATGAGGGCCACGTTCGGAACATCCTTTCCTCCACTGTCCAGAGATTTGTACATTGTGTCTCTGCGGACACGGTCCATTTTGGACCTCCAGACAAAGTGGAAGACGGCCCGGGTGACTGCCGCGGCACAGGAGCGAGAGATGGGCCAGACCTGTGCCACGTGCAGCAACCCCGAGAGCACCTCACTCCTGATGACCAGGTTCTTTCCTGCCAGGGAGAGGAAGCGCAGCTTCCACCATCCCAGTTTTTGCTTCACTTTGGCGATACACTCTTCCCAGTTTTTGGCGCACACCCCATCCGCTCCGAACCATATTCCCAACACCTTCAGGTAATCTGGCTTCACGGTGAAGGGAATAAAGGATCCGTCGGCCCAGTTGCCAAAGAGCATGGCCTCGCTCTTGCTGCGATTGACCTTTGCTCCCGAGGCCAGTTCAAACTGGTCGCAGATTGTGAGCAATCTGCGGATCCGAGCAAAAGATGGCTACGTCGTCCATGTACAGGGAGGTCTTGACCTGAGCGCCTCTGCTGCCTGGGATCGTCACCCCTCTAATGCCCGCATCCTTCCTGATGGACCCGGCAAAGGACTCGATACAACACACAAACAAGAGAGACGAGAGAGGACAGCCTTGCCTGACTCCAGATCTGACCGAAAAGCTTTCAGTTTCCCACCCGTTGATTAGAACTGCACGACTGATGTCTCTGTAGAGCAGTTGGATCCAATTGCGGATACCCTCCCCAAACCCCATTTTGGAGAGCACGTCCATCAGGTACGTGTGCGATATCCTGTCAAAGGCCTTCTCCTGGTCTAAGCTGATTAAGCAGGTGTCCACCCCACTGTCCCGCACGTAGGCGATCGTATCCCTGAGTAGCGCCAGGCTATCAGAGATCTTCCTGCCGGGGACAGCGCAGGTCTGGTCCGGGTGAATCACCAGCTCAAGAGCAGACTTGACCCTGTTGGCGATGACCTTTGACAGGATCTTGTAGTCCACATTGAGCAGCGAAATAGGTCGCCAGCTTTTGATTTCCTCCCTCTCCCCCTTCTGCTTGTAGATGAGGGTGATGATTGCTTTCCTCATTGATTCTGACATACTACCAGCCAGAAGCATACCCCCGTACACTTCCAGCCGGTCTGGGCCCATCCAGTCCCACAGAGCCGAATACAACTCGACCGGTAAGCCGTCGCTTCCGGGAGTTTTAATCGTCGCAAGGGACCGGACGGTCTTTGTCATCTTGTCCAGAGTTAGCGGGTGGTCCAGACTCTCCTGCTCACTGTCGTTTAGGACCTCCGAAATAGACGACAGGAACGACTGGGAGGCCACGCGGTCTGTGGGCTTGACGTCATACAGCCTGGCATAGAAGGATTTGCTGATCCTCAGCATGTCAGGCTGCGAAGACGTCACAGAACCGTCTTCTTCCTTTAGGCTGGTGATCACAGAGCTCCCCCTGTGTACCTTTTGGAAGAAGAAGCGCGAACACGTCTCATCCTACTAGACGGAGCAGACTCTGGAGCGGAAGATAATCTTGGAGGACTCTGAGGCAAAGAGCGAGGCTTGCTGGCCCTTCACCTCTTCGAGTTCCTCCGCGACATCGACCCCCATCGACTGCAGCAGGAGCAGGTTTTGCACGCTCTTCTGGAGTTGGGACAATTCCCTCTGTCTCCCTCTCACCTCCTGAACACCTTTGAGGATGAAGAACCTCTTGATGTTTGTCTTGATTGTTTCCCACCAGTGCATCGGGGAATCGCAGAGGGGTTTTACGGTTCTCCAACCTTTGTAATCCCTCTTGAGTTCTTCCACGTTTTCCGGAGTCAACATTTTCATGTTCAGCTTCCATATCCCTCTGCCAACTTTCTGGTTTTCCTGTGGGCGACAGTCGGCCAGTAGGAGGCAGTGGTCAGAGAAGAACACCGGCGTGACGTCGGTGGATCTGACCTTGAGCGTGTGGGACACAAACAGGAAGTCTATTCTGGAACGGACGGACCCGTCTGGTCTCGACCAGGTGTATCTGAGCGGTGCTCCGACTGCAGGGTTGCTGAAGACGTCGCACAGCTTGGCATCTTTTACCGCGTCCATCAGGAGTTTGGATGTGGCGTCCAGTTTGCTGTCGGCTCTGCTGGATCGTCCAGCCGCATCGATGATGCAGTTGAAGTCACCGCCCAGAATGACCGGCCTGGACGTTGCCAGCAGCAGTGGGAGCTGCTGGAAGAGGGCCAGCCGCTCGCTTCTGAGAGGTGAGGCATACACGTTAATTAGCCTTAGAGGGGAATTTATGTACATTACGTCTGCTACGAGGAGGCGGCCGCCCACCACCTCCTTAACTTCGGTGATGGGGAAGTGGCCTCCCTGCAGCAGAATGCCCAGGCCGGAAGCCCGGCTGTCGTTGCCTCCTGACCATATGGATGGTCCATGGGCCCACCATCGTGACCACTGCCGGTAACTGCTGAAGTGCGGCAGCCCGCACTCCTGCAAGAACAGCAGGTCCGCTTTGACCTTGGCGAGGTACCCCAAGGTGGAAACACATCGCGTAGTGGATTTTGCGCTACGCACGTCAATAGATGCTATTTTTAAATCCATGTTTAAGTTACAGGTTGCAGTTCAAAACATTTACATTTTAAATAAACTGTCCTTTACGTTGGAGACCTGCCCAGTGGCCGGTTCCTGCATACATAGATTTTCACTGTAAAAGTCTACTTCACCTGGGCTGGCATACTGGTCGTCCTCTGCCGTGGGAGTGTTTCGACCAGGGGACTGGTGTCGTGTTGTCAGAAAGTCCGATGTGTCCTCTGCACTGTCCTCGCCTGGTGTTGGTGGTTCCCTCTTTTCATCAGTCGCAGCGATCTCGAGCTGGTGTGCTACGATCGCTGTGTCGCTCCCGGTATTCCGGAGGTGGGGTGTGCTGGGCACTTCGCTGCTCCCGTTGTCCCGGAGCTGGTCTGCATTGGTCGCTTCTTCGCTCCCGGTGTTCCGGAGCTCGTGTGCGCTGAGCGCTTCGCTGCTCCCGGGTTCCCGGAGCGAGGCTGTGCCGGTCACTTCACTGCTCCCGGTCGCCTGTGGCTGTGGGTTGGCGTATTGACTCTTGTTTTGGTGGCGGTATCGAGGGGCTTTGTCTCGCCTTTCCTCATCAGACGAGCTGCCGTCGCTGCTGTCTGTCGTGGACGTTAGCCGCCTCTTCCCTGTCGTTCCCGCAGGGGCCCTTGCTCGCCTGTTCTCCTTACACTTGCGGGCCTTTTTCTTGACGGTCTCCCATCCCACTTCATCGTCCGCTGTCTCCTCGTTCCTGGACTCGGTGCGATGGGGGAGAGCTTCGCTGCTGGCTGCTGGTGTCTCGCAGCTCACCATGGCAGGCTTCTCTTCCTCACCGACTTGTTCCGAGTCCACGAGGGCGGTTGCTTCTTTGCCCAGGGCGTTGGTCGGGGGGAGGGTGTGGGTCTCCTCTGGAGCGTTGTGTTCCTCAGCTTCCTCCTCCTCTGGTGTAATGTTCTTTGCTGCCTGCACATAGCTGAAGTTGCATTTGGGGCAGTTTTTGTAAAGGTGCCCAGCCAGACCACAGAGGTTGCAGCACTTGGTCTCCTTACAGTCCTTTGTCTGGTGGCCTTCGTTCTTGCAGTTTCAGCAGATGAGAGTTTTGCAGCTTGCCGCCACATGGCCTGCCTTCCCGCAGGTTCGGCACACATTGGGCTGGCCAGCGTACACCATGTAGCCCCGACTTCCTCCGATGGCGAAGCTGGAGGGGGGGTGCAGGATGGTTCCGCTGGCATCCACCTTCGTGGTGACCTGGATCTGGTGCTTGCTGGTCCATATCCCGTGCAAGTCTTTCTGGTCGCTGCTGTTTCCTGCCCCATCGACATACCTGGCGGGAAAGTCAACACATCAATGACTGGGATGTGGGGGTTGTACACCTGCACTGTGATAGTGCGTCTTCTCTGCAACGGTAGGGTGAACAGTGGCTCCCAAGTCAGCACTGAGCGCAGCGGTTCACTCGCCTCCTTCAGTCCCTTCAGGAACTTCAGGCAGAGGGCGACGGTTCTGAAGGTCACATCAAAGTAACCTCTCTTCGGGAGGTCCTGCAAGGCCAAGATGTCGCCGACTTTCATGCCACATGTTCTGATAGGTCCTTACTACACAGTATGAATACACACCAGGCCCATGCTTGAGAGAAGGTCAGTCTGTGACCTGTCCTTTATTCCTTTGCACTCAAGTGATGAAGGTGGGTGGAGCTTCCCCTTTTATACCTGAAGGTCCAGGTTAGGAGTGTCTCCCACCTAGTGGTCAGTGTTCTCACGGTGTACAACTTAGGTCAGTTTATACATGGGTTACAATTCTGGTTGAATACATGACATCACCTCCCCCACAAAGTCTTATTGGGATCACAGGTTGAGTCTCTCTGGTGGTTTACGCTCCCTTGTAGAGCGCCTGAGTTGGGGCTCCGGTTGTTGGGCGCTGGCCTGAGTGTCTGCTGTTTGCAGTGCCTCAGGCCTGTCCGGACTGCCCACAGTGACTGGGCTCTCCTCCCTTTGGTTCCGGTATTCGGTCACCTGTGGTGGAGTGAACTCGATATCGTGTTCTTCCTCTGCTTCTTCTATGGGGTTGCTGAACTTCCTTTTTGTTTGATCCACATGTTTGCGGCAGATTTGTCCATTGGTAAGTTTAACTGCCAGAATCCTATTTCCCTCTTTGGCAACCACAGTGCCTGCGAGCCATTTGGGCCCTGCAGCATAGTTGAGGACAAAAACAGGATCATTGACATCAATACATCGCGCCCTCGCATTCCTGTCATGGTAGTGATATTGTGACTGGCGCCTGCTCTCGACAATTTATTTCGTGGTGGGGTGTATAAGGGATAATCGGGTTTTGAGCGTCCTTTTCATTAGTAGCTCTGCGGATGGAACCCCTGTGAGCGAGTGTGGTCGGGATCTATAGGCCAACAGGAGGCGTGATAAGCGGGTTTGTAGGGAACCCCCTTGGAATCTGAGCATTCCCTGATGGATTATCTGCACTGCTCGTTCTGCCTGGCCGTTTGAGACCGGCTTGAATGGTGCCGTTCTAACATGGTTAATTCCATTGCCTGCCATGAAGTCCTGGAATTCCGTGCTTCTGAAGCACGGGCCATTGTCACTGACCAAGATGTCCGGCAGACCGTGGGCGGCGAACATTGCCCGTAGACTTTCTACCGTGGCAGAGGATGTGCTTGAATTTAAAATGTCACACTCGATCCATTTGGAGTAGGCGTCTACTACAACCAAAAACATTTTCCCCATGAAAGGACCTGCGTAGTCCACATGGATGCGTGACCAAGGCTTGGCGGGCCATGGCCAGGGGCTAAGGGGGGCTTCCCTGGGCGCATGGCCCAGCTGGGCACACGTGTTGCACCTGCGAACACAAAGTTCCAGATCTGCGTCTATCCCTGGCCACCAAATGTGTGACCTGGCAATTGCCTTCATCGTGACAATGCCCGGGTGCCCATTGTGGAGTTCTCTGATGAACACCTCTCTGCCCATCTGGGGCATGACTACGCGGTTTCCCCACAGTAGGCAATCAGCCTGAATCGAGAGTTCATCCTTGCGCCTGTGAAATGGTTTAAATTTCTCAGGGCATGCCCTGTATGTGGCTGCCCAGTCCCCATTCAGGACACATTTCTTGACTAGAGACAATAGCGGGTCTCTATTTGTCCAGACTTTAATCTGACGGGCTGTCACGGGTGAGCCTTCGCTTCCGAAAGCTTCAACAGCCATGACCATCTCAGCACCATGCTCTGTAGCCCCCTCAGTGGTGGTTAGTGGGAGCCTGCTGAGTGCATCGGCGCAGTTTTCGGTGCCCGGTCTGTGCCGAATTGTGTAGTCATAGGCAGCTAACGTGAGTGCCCACCTCTGTATGCGGGCCGATGCGTTTGCATTTATGGCCTTGTTGTCGGCCAAAAGGGACGTTAAGGGTTTGTGATCTGTCTCCACCTCAAATTTCCTGCCAAACAGGTACTGGTGCATTTTCTTTACCACATATACATATGCGAGCGCCTCCTTTTCTACCATCCCGTAGCCCCTTTCTGCCTGGGACAGACTCCTGGAGGCATAAGCTACAGGCTGTAACTGACCCCTGGCATTGACATGCTGCAACACACACCCGACACCATAGGACGACGCATCGCACGTTAACACAAGTTTCTTACATGCGTCATATAGCGTTAACAGATTGTTGGAACATAATAAATTGCGTGCTCTATTAAAAGCCCTTTCCTGGCTGTCCCCCTAGATCCTTTCACGACCTTTGCGTAGGAGCACGTGTAGCGGCTCCAGCAGCGTGCTCAATTTGGGAAGAAAGTTACCAAAATAGTTCAGGAGCCCCAGGAACGAACGCAGCTCCGTCGTATTACCTGGTCTGGGTGCTCTCTGGATTGCTTCTGTCTTGGATGCAGTAGGGCTGATCCCGTCTGCTGCTACCCTCATCCCCAGGAATTCTACCTCTGGAGCTAGGAAGACGCACTTCGCCTTTTTCAGTCGCAGACCTACCCGGTCCAGTCTGCGTAGCAGCTCCTCCAGGTTGTCGAGTTGTTCTTCAGTATCGTAACCCGTAATGAGGATGTCGTCCTGAAAAACTACCGTCCCTGGAATCGACTTGAGGAGGCTTTCCATATTTCGTTGGAAGATCGTGGCATCTCTGTCCCAACCATTCCTTAACACAGTACCTCTCGTCTGCTCGTGTGGTCTAAATCCCAGTTTCTTGTCGCCATTGATACGTCCTTACTACACAGTATAAATGCACACGAGGCCCATGCTTGAGAGAAGGTCAGTCTGTGACCTGTCCTTTATTCCTTAGCACTCAAGTGATGAAGGTGGGTGGAGCTTCCCCTTTTATACCTGAAGGTCCAGGTTAGGAGTGTCTCCCACCTAGTGGTCATTGTTCTCACGGTGTACAACTTAGGTCAGTTTATACATGGGTTACAATGCTGGTTGAATACATGACATGTTCCAAGCAGGATTTTCTTCACGAAAAGGTCCCGGTTGATCCTATCCAATCAATCCTATCCAATCAGTCCTCGCAGCTACGATTTTCCATTCCAGGCAGCATCCTTGTAAATCTCCTCTGCACCCTCTCCAGTTCAATCACGTCCTTCCTATAATACGGCAACCAGAACTGCCGCAGTACTCCAGCTGTGGCCGAACCAGAGTATTATACAATTTAAGCATAACTTCCCTGCTCTTGCATTCTATGCCTCGGTCAATAGAGGCAAGCATTCCATATGCCTTCTGAACAACCTTATCCACCTGGCCTGCTATTTTCAGGGAATCTGTGGACCAATGGTGGAGCTTTGGAGGCGTGGCCTATTCACTTGGAGCTCTGTTGCTGTGAGAGAAGGAACTCCCTGCTGTTGCTCCTGCCTGGAAAGCCTGGAGAGAGCCCTGTGAAACAGCCCAGGAAGAGGAGGAGGGGGCTTTCTTCAATTCAACATCCATCCAGAGGGAGAGGAGGAGAGCAGAAAATTCAACAACCTTTAATACTGCTGCAGAGAGTTGGAGAGAGGGGGAAAAAAGAACAACTATCCAGTGTGGAAGGAGGGAGAAACTTCATCAACCAAAGGTGGGTGTGTTTTGGTGCATTCCCCTAAAGACTTTGTTGTATCGGTGGGGGGAGGAAAGAAGACTTGCTAGAGGGCCGGAACATCGCGGGGTGTGTGTGTGTGTGGAAGTGTGTGTGGGGGTCTTGCTTACAGCTTGGCCCCACACACCACTGAAGCACCCCTCCCCCATTGCCTAGCCTGGGATAGCTGGAGCTACCTGGCTGAAGAATCATTAATCACCCTATTTAACATCGTTGGGAGTGTGTGCCTGGGTGGCTCCAGCTTCCCCAGGTGAAGACATCTTCTCCCCCCACCCGAAGACCTTCCTAAAGACTGTGTCTTGTTTTTCCATCATCTGGGGAGTGCACCCCAAGAAACACCCACCCATCGCTGTGAGGGGAGACCTGCCCTCGCAGCTTCCCTCTTTCCCACCCCGCCTCACTCTTTCTCTCTCTCTCTGTCTCTCCCCTCTCTCTCTGAGAGCCCTTTCCTCCTAATTGAAAAAACAATTAAGACAACTGAGCAGAGGGAGCAAGGCCCCTCCCCAATTGTCAACGAGGGGAGAGGTGTGCCTCATTGAGAGCTCCTCTGCTCATACACTTAAACGAGGCCAATTTAAGAACATTAAGGCCTGTGACTTTGGGGTGGGTGTAGCCCTTAAAGGGACCCCGTGATGGCGACCCCATCCACGCCGGTGGCAGGGCCAGCAAGGACGTACGCGCAGGCAGCGTCCACATCCACGGCGCCTCCTGCGCCTCCTGCTGCCCTGCCACCGTTCAGATTTATAACAAAAAAACACGGGGTCAAGAGCTACATTCACCCCACAATGAGCATCAAGGAGTGCATGCGGGCGATGGCTGGGGTAGTCGGCCCCTCGGCCATTGTCGCAGCCTCCAAGATGTCTGGGAAGGCAGTATTCTTCCTGGGGTCGGAGCGGGCGGTGTCCCTGGCCCTTGAAAAGGGACTCACGGTGGGCGGGACGTTCCTGCCGGTGGACCCTCTCGAGGCCGCCGCGCAGAGTGTCATCCTTTCAAACGTCCCGCCCTTTGTTCCCACTGAGCTTCTCCTCCCTCACCTACACCAACTGGGGGATATAAGGTCGGGGATCAACCCCATACCGCTCGGCCTCAGGGAGAACAGTCTGCACCATGTGTTCTCCTTCCGCCGCCAGCTCTTTGTCCGGCTGGCACGGGAGGAGACGACGGAGGGTAATTTTAATGTGGTGCACGAGGGGACTGCGTACCGCGTCTTCTGGACGTCGGACGGCGTGCGGTGCCATGACTGTAGGGAGGTGGGGCATGTTCGCAAGAACTGCCCCGCCTCCAAGGCCGCCAAACCACCGAAGGCGGCCAAGGCTGGCGCTGCCGCCACCCCTCCCCCTAGTAGCATCCGCGTGCCGGGAGCCGTAGGTGCGCGGGCATCGTCAGGGGCCTTTGTTTTCACGGCCTCCAGCCGGGGGGATGGAGAGCGTCCGATCGGAAAGAAGGCACGGAGGAAGGCGAAACATCTCGAGGTGGACATGGAGGTCTCCCTGCCTCCGCGCCCCCCCAGGAACAAAAGGCGGCGCCACTCCAATGAGGCGGAGGGGGAACAACATCCCTCCAAGGAGGAGTCGGTGCCCGCCGCGTGTCCCGCGTCCCCCACCAGCGCCCCCAAACTGCGCCGTAGGCAAGAGGAGTCTGTCCCCTGGGAAGGTGAGACAGTCGAGGCTGCCCAGCCTCTGCCTCCCGGGGATGGCGTGGAAGATCTGCCTGTCGTGGGGGGCGTGGGGCCAGCGGAGGAATGCGTAGCCGCCGGGTCGAGCGTCCCGGGGACTGAGGCGGGCGGGGCCGAAAAGGCCGAACCTGAGCCCGTCCAGCTATTAACGAACTTCCCCCGGGAGTCGCTCGGCCCGGAAGAAATACAAAGTGTTAACAATTTTAATGATTCTGTACACGTTGGGCCGGGGGGTGGCGGCGGGGAGGAGGAAGAACAACAACCCTCGCCCCCTACTTTGGAGATGGGGGACTTGGAGGACCTGGAGAATTTCTTAAACCAGTTCTCTCCGTGTTCCCCGGCTCCTGGGGCGGAGGAGGAACCCCTTCCGCTGTCGCTTCCTGACCCAGCACCGCTTTTAAAAGAGCCCAGTGGGGACTCCTCTGCCGACAATCCTGGGGGTGGGATCGGGACAGAGCCAGGGTCGGATGGAGCGGCCGGGCCGTTTGCCGTACCTCGTGCGGTCGACGGGCCGGCTGCTGGCAGCGACCTCCCGGAGGGGGACGGGGACTCGGTGGGGGATGAGGGAGAAGATCTCGAGTCCATCGCCAGTGAGGCGGTGGATCTCCTCGTGCCTGCCGCTGAGTCCCCCCTCATTCCTGCAAAGGAACTCCAGGACTTTTTGGTCCAGAGCCAGGGTCGCCGCAACCGAGCCCATCTGGCCCTGGAAAGATGGTCTGAGCCGGGGCTGCTCGTCGCGTCCGTCCGCGCCGCCGTTAAAACCATGGCCGCGGGCGGGCCCTTATCAAAGGCGCAAGGCCTTGAGCTACGCCGGCTCAAAATGTTCCTCGCTGGGCTGCTGAAGGAGTGGAGGTCAACAAACGACTCCACTCCCCCCCCACAATAGGTTAGGTAGAGGTTGCACTATGCTTTTGTCATGAAGATAACCATAGCCAGCCTCAACATCAATGGCGGCAGAGAGGCACGCCGTAGATTTAACAATTTTTCGCTCCTGCGGGAGGGGAAATATGCGGTGTGCTTCCTGCAAGAAACCCACACCGTTCCGGGAGACGAAGCCACGTGGCTCCTGGAATGGCAAGGAGAGGTCCGCATGAGCCACCTCACCGCCACGTCTTGTGGGGTGGCCATCTTGCTGTCCCCACATTTTCAGCCGGAGATCTTGGGGGTCGAGGAGCCCGTGCCAGGCCGCTTGCTGCACGTCACGGTTCGCCTGGGGGACGTGCCGCTCCATCTCGTGAACGTGTGCGCCCCTCAGCCTGGCCCGCAGCAAACGCGCTTCTTCGAAGAAGTGTTCACTCTTCTAGGCTCCGTCGACGTCGGCGACTGCATTGTCCTCGGGGGGGATTTTAACTGCACCCTCGAGGCGAGGGACCGCTCTGGTGCCCCGCAGAGCATGACGGCGATGGAGAAGTTGAGGGACCTTGTCGGGTCCTTCGACTTGGTGGACGGCTGGCGAAAACTCCATCCTGACTCCAGCGCCTTTACTTGGGTGAGGCCTGGAAGAGAATGGTCCAGAATCAACCGCCTTTACGTGTCTCGGGCGTACGTTTCCTGCGTTCCAGCGCCCTCCATGCGTCCAGTGCCGTGTTCGGACCACCACCTGGTCGGGTCCCGAGGCGCGTTCGTGAGGTCGCGGATCCGGTTCCTGCTGGATCTGGATCGCGGCTCCCCATTCTTCTGCTTGCTGGAAAAAAGACAGAGTGTCCGTAAGCAGCTCTTGATGCTGCTGGCTGACGATGGCTCTCTCGTCTCGGATCTGGAGGGCGTCAACAACAGGGCCTGTGAATATTACGGGGCTATTTCTCTCCGGAGCCGTCCAGCAAGGAAGCGCGTAGAGTTTTGTGGGAGGACCTGCTGAAGGTCAGCCTGGAGTGCGCCGAAAATCTGGAAGCTCCGCTAAGCCTGGCGGAGCTGACCGGCGCCCTCGACCGGCTCTCGAGGGGAAAAGCCCCGGGGCTGGACGGGCTGACCGTGGAGTTCCACAGGGCGTTCTGGGACGTCCTGGGGGGCGACTACGCGCGGGTCCTGGGGTAAATTCTGGCGACCGGGGAGATGCCCCTCTCTTGGCGCAGGGTAGTCATCGTCCTGCTGCCTAAGAAGGGCGATCTCCGCCTCCTTAAGAACTGGCGCCCAGTCTCCCTCCTCAGCACGGACTACAAAATCTTCGCCAGGATGATGTCTGCTCGCCTTGGCGCCATGCTGGACCACATGACCCACCCCGCCCAGTCCGACACGGTCCCGGGCCGGACAATCCACGATAACATCCATCTGGTCCGGGACCTCATCCATCATTCCCAGGAGGCTTGTCTGTCGGTCGCCTTCCTATCTCTCGACCAAGAGAAGGCGTTCGACAGGGTGGATCACGACTATCTGTTCGGGACTCTGCGCGCTTTCGGGTTCGGGATGCATTTCGTCGCCCGGATCCGACTTTTGTATGCCGCCACGGAGTGTCTGATTAAGGTTAACGGGTCCTTGATGGCGCCCCTTCGCTTTGGGAGAGGGGTGCGCCAGGGATGCCCCATGTCCGGCCAGTTATATGCCATCTGCGTGGAGCCTTTCCTGCGCCTCCTGCGGACGAGGTTGATGGTACTGGCTCTGCAAGGGCTGGGCGTGGAGGTCGTCCTCTCGGCTTACGCCGATGACGTGCTCCTCGCGGTAGAGGATCCCGCTGACCTGCGGAGGATGCGTGAGTGCCAGGAGATTTACTCGGCCGCATCCTCCGCCAGGATCAACTGGGAGAAATGTTCCGGACTCCTGGTGGGTCAGTGGCGGGTGGACTCCCTGCCGGAGGAGCTCAGGCCTTTTGCCTGGAGCACGACCCATCTCCTCTATCTGGGAGTCTACCTTAGCCCCGACGAGGAAGCCTGGCCGGCAAACTGGCAAGAGCTGGAGGCCAAGGTCGCCGCTCGCCTAGGGCGCTGGACAGCACTGCTCCGAGTGCTGTCCTACAGGGGTCGAGCGCTAGTCATAAACCAGCTGGTGGCCGCCCTGCGTTGGTCACCAAGATACAGAAGAAGCTGGTGGACTTCTTCTGGAACAACAGGAAGCACTGGGTCTCTGCCGCGGTCTTGAGTCTCCCGCTGGGGGAGGGCGGTCAGTCGTTGGTGTGCGTCAGCACCCAGCTCACGACTTTCCGTCTTCAGACCCTGCAGAGATACCTTTACGTCGAGCCCCCTCCTAGGTGGCGTGCTCTGGCGACGTATTGCTTCCGCCAGCAGCACGGCCTCAACTACGACACGCAGCTCCTGTTTGTGAGCTTGGGGGGCGTCAGGACCGCCTTCCAGGAGCTGCCTGTCTTTTACAAGGAACTCACCAGGGTCTGGAACAAAGTCTCCACCAAGCGCAGCTCTCCACCGGCTGGAGTGGCGGCTGTCCTGCAGGAGCCGCTGCTCAGGAATCCGTACCTCCACGACCGAGGTTTTAGGTGGCGGTCGGACGAGAGGGCTGTGGCTGGTGAGGTGACCAGGGTCAGGGACCTGCTCGATGGCGGAGGAGCGGGCTGGATGGCGCCAGACACGCTGGCGCGGTGCCTAAATTCTGCCAACGTCCACCGCGCGGCCGATGCTATCGAGTCGTTAAAAACAGCTCTGGGCCTTGACTCCGTTAGGTGTATCGAGGAGGCTCAAGCACGTGGGGAGATCACGTCCGAACTGACCTCTGTCCGGACGGAATTCCTCATCGGCGCCAAACCCCGAAACCTCCCTCAGGAGCCGGCGCCTCACAACTTGAGCCGCCTCGGGGGAATCCCCTCCGTGCCCTTCAGTTCCACTTGGAGGGGTTTCCTGTATGGGCTGCTCCTGCACACTCTCAACTTTGCCATCCTCGCCTGCCGTCCAGACACGCCATGGCGTACCATCTTGCCGTCCGGAGGAGGCGGGAGTCCCCGATGGAGGGCACTCTACGCGGGAGTCCTCCCACTATTTATCGGGGACTTGGCCTGGAGGGTGGTGCACGGAGCAGTCCCGTGCAATAAATTTTTAAGCCGGTTCACGGGCTCCCAGGCCGCCTGCAATTTCAGCGGTCTGGAAGAATACGTGTTCCATGTTTTTATCGAATGCACGAGGTTGCAGCCCCTGTTTTATTATTTAAAGGGGCTGCTCCTGAAATTCTGGCTGCACTTCAGTTTCACACTCCTGATCTTTGGGCACCCTGTGCGGAGGGGAGCGGGTAGGTCCGAGGGCCTCCTCATAGGACTGCTCCTGGGCACGGCCAAAGGTGCCATCAGCCGGTCCAGGCAGCGGGCGGTCGAGGGGGTCATTCAGCCTGACTGCCTGCCCCTCTTCCGCGCGTACATCCGCGCCAGGATGTCCTTGGAGATGGAGCACGCGGTGTCCACCGGTACGCTCGCGGCCGTCCGTGAGAGGTGGGCACCGGAGGGACTGGAGTGCATCATCACGCCCGGCAACCAAATTTTTATTTGATTTTATGTTTTAAAGTTTATTTGTTTTAATTGCCGGTGTTTTTAGTGTCCCCCTCCCCTTTTATAGGGGGCACTTGGAGGAAAAAATATGATTTTAGTGGCCAAAAAAAAACACGCAAAAAATCCCCCAAAAAAACCTCAAAAAAGGGCCTTGAAAATGTTTGGTGCGTCCCCCAGATCAGGGGGCCACGATTTAATGTTTCAGTTTCCTCCCAAAAGAGTTCTGTGGACAAGCACTCCAAGGTCCCTTTGTTCATCTGCACCGTTAAGTGGCTTGCCGCTTAATAGAAACATAGAAACATAGAAAATAGGTGCAGGAGTAGGCCATTCGGCCCTTCTAGCCTGCACCGCCATTCAATGAGTTCATGGCTGAACATGCAACTTCAGTACCCCATTCCTGCTTTCTCACCATACCCCTTGATTCCCCTAGTAGTAAGGACTTCATCTAACTCCTTTTTGAATATATTTAGTGAATTGGCCTCAACAACTTTCTGTGGTAGAGAATTCCACAGGTTCACCACTCTCTGGGTGAAGAAATTCCTCCTCATCTCGGTCCCAAATGGCTTCCCCCTTATCCTTAGACTGTGTCCCCTGGTTCTGGACTTCCCCAACATTGGGAACATTCTTCCTGCATCTAACCTGTCTAACCCCGTCAGAATTTTAAACGTTTCTATGAGGTCCCCTCTCATTCTTCTGAACTCCAGTGAATACAAGCCCAGTTGATCCAGTCTTTCTTGATAGGTCAGTCCCGCCATCCCGGGAATCAGTCTGGTGAACCTTCGCTGCACTCCCTCAATAGCAAGAATGTCCTTCCTCAGGTTAGGAGACCAAAACTGTACACAATACTCCAGGTGTGGCCTCACCAAGGCCCTGTACAATTGTAGCAACACCTCCCTGCCCTTGTACTCAAATCCCCTCGCTATGAAGGCCAACATGCCATTTGCTTTCTTAACCGCCTGCTGTACCTGCATGCCAACCTTCAATGACTGATGTACCATGACACCCAGGTCTCTTTGCACCTGCCCTTTTCCTAATCTGTCACCATTCAGATAATAGTCTGTCTCTCTGTTTTTACCACCAAAGTGGATAACCTCACATTTATCCACATTATACTTCATCTGCCATGCATTTGCCTACTCACCTAACCTATCCAAGTCGCTCTGCAGCCTCATAGAATCCTCCTTGCAGCTCACACTGCCACCCAACTTAGTGTCATCCGCAAATTTGGAGATACTACATTTAATCCCCTCGTCTAAATCGTTAATGTACAGTGTAAACAGCTGGGGCCCCAGCACAGAACCTTGCGGTACCCCACTAGTCACTGCCTGCCATTCTGAAAAGTCCCCATTTACTCCTACTCTTTGCTTCCTGTCTGACAAAAAGTTCTCAATCCATGTCAGCACACTACCCCCAATCCCATGTGCTTTAACTTTACACATTAATCTCTTGTGTGGGACCTTGTCGAAAGCCTTCTGAAAGTCCAAATATACCACATCAACTGGTTCTCCCTTGTCCACTCTACTGGAAACATCCTCAAAAAATTCCAGAAGATTTGTCAAGCATGATTTCCCTTTCACAAATCCATGCAGACTTGGACCTATCATATTACCTCTTTCCAAATGCACTGCGATGACATCCTTAATAATTGATTCCATAATTTTACCCACTACCGATGTCAGGCTGACCGGTCTATAATTCCCTGTTTTCTCTCTCCCTCCTTTTTTAAAAAGTGTGGTTACATTGGCTACCATCCACTCCATAGGAACTGATCCAGAGTCAATGGAATGTTGGAAAATGACTGTCAATGCATCCACTATTTCCAAGGCCACTTCCTTAAGTACTCTGGGATGCAGTCCATCAGGCCCTGGGGATTTATCGGCCTTCAATCCCATCAATTTCCCCAACACAATTTCCTGACTAATAAGGATTTCCCTCAGTTCCTCCTCCTTACTAGACCCTCCGACCCCTTTTATATCCGGAAGGTTGTTTGTGTCCTCCTCAGTGAATACCGAACCAAAGTACTTGTTCAATTGGTCCGCCATTTCTTTGTTCCCCGTTATGACTTCCCCTGATTCTGACTGCAGGGGACCTACGTTTGTCTTTACTAACCTTTTTCTCTTTACATATCTATAGAAACTTTTGCAATCCGTCTTAATGTTCCCTGCAAGCTTCTTCTCATACTCCATTTTCCCTGCCCTAATCAAACCCTTTGTCCTCCTCTGCTGAGTTCTAAATTTCTCCCAGTCCCCGGGTTCTCTGCTATTTCTGGCCAATTTGTATGCCACTTCCTTGGCTTTAATGCTATCCCTGATTTCCCTTGATAGCCACGGTTGAGCCACCTTCCCTTTTTTATTTTTACAACAGACAGGAATGTACAATTGTTGTAGTTCATCCATGCGGTCTCTAAATGTCTGCCATTGCCCATCCACAGTCAACCCCTTCAGTATCATTCGCCAATCTATCCTAGCCAATTCACGCCTCATACCTTCAAAGTTACCCTTCTTTAAGTTCTGGACCATGGTCTCTGAATTAACTGTTTCATTCTCCATCCTAATGCAGAATTCCACCATATTATGGTCACTCTTCCCCAAGGGGCCTCGCACAACGAGATTGCTAATTAATCCTCTCTCATTACACAACACCCAGTCTAAGATGGCCTCCCCCCTAGTTGGTTCCTCGACATATTGGTCTAAAAAACCATCCCTTATGCACTCCAGGAAATCCTCCTCTACCGTATTGCTTCCAGTTTGGTTAACCCAATCTATGTGCATATTAAAGTCACCCATTATAACTGCTGCACCTTTATTGCACGCACCCCTAATTTCCTGTTTGATGCCCTCCCCAACATCACTACTACTGTTTGGAGGTCTGTACACAACTCCCACTAACGTTTTTTGTCCTTTGGTATTCTGCAGCTCTACCCATATAGATTCCACATCATCCAAGCTAATGTCCTTCCGAACTATTGCCTTAATTTGCTCCTTAACCAGCAATGCTACCCCACCTCCTTTTCCTTTTATTCTATCTTTCCTGAATGTTGAATACCCCTGGATGTTGAGTTCCCAGCCCTGATCATCCTGGAGCCACGTCTCCGTAATCCCAATCACATCATATTTGTTAACATCTATTTGCACAGTTAATTCATCCACTTTATTGCGGATACTCCTTGCATTAAGACACAAAGCCTTCAGGCTTGTTCTTTTAACACCCTTTGTCCTTTTAGAATTTTGCTGTACAGTGGCCCTTTTTGTTCTCTGCCCTCCACTTTTCCTCATCTCCTTTCTGTCTTTTGCTTTTGCCTCCTTTTTGTTTCCCTCTGTCTCCCTGCATTGGTTCCCATCCCCCTGCCATATCAGTTTAAATCCTCCTTATTAGCCCTCCCAAGGTACATCACCTCACACTTCTCTGAATTAAATTCCATTTGCCACTGCTCTGACCACTTGACCAGTAGATTGATATCTTCCTGCAGCCCATGACTTTCCTCTTCATTATCAAGCACATCGCCAATTTTAGTGACGTCTGCAACCTTCTTTATCATACTCCCTATATTCAAATCTAAATTGTTGATATATATCACAAAAAGCAAGGGACCCAGTACTGAGCCCTTTGGAACCCCACTGGAAACATCCTTCCAGTTACATTGGAAACCAAGCCACATTGTGAAAAACAAGCTGCTAATGCAGAGGATACTCACTACTTCGGGTCTCCTGAACCCAAGTGTCCAGAGTAATTCACTTCCACAGGGAAGTACTGGAAGTGATCCACCCACCCAGCTCTGTGGTCGGCTATCAGGCAGTCACTTGGGGAGGTGGAGCTGGACAGGGTATTGAAGGTTACTTGTTGCAAGCTCTCTGCATTCCAGGTCCTATTCTGGAATGATGGGCTAGCATGATCCAAAGGACATTGCGGTCCAGATAAAGCCTTGTAAAGGCTTATGGAGCTAAATGATTACATCAGATTACATGGGACATATGGCACAGAAACAGGCCATTTGGCCCAGTCAGCCAATGCCGGTGCTTATGCTCCACCCACTCATCTATCAGCAGAACCCTCTATTCCTTTCTCCCTCATATGCTTGTCTAGCCTCCCCTTATAGACATTGATACTATTTGCTTCAACCACTCCCTGGGGTAGCGAGCTCCACATTCTCACCACGCTCTGGGTAAAGATTTTCAGGTACTGTATGTACCTGTTGGTGCTGAGGTCTTCTTTGGTGAGCAAGTGGAGGAGCTGCTGCATAACTTCTCTACCTTTCAATTCTACCCCTCCAGAAATAAACCCTAATGCCTGGTCTGTTTTGTGGTACCTTATCGACTGGTCAATAGTTCCCTGGACATGTTCTATCTCCCTTAAATACAGGAATGGATTGGTGGTGGTGCTACATTATCTAGAGGAGGAAGGTCCAGAAACAACCACCTTTACATTTCCTGGGAGTATGTCTCCCACATTCTGGTGGCTTCCATACGGCCGATGGGGCGTTGGAGGATGAGCGGCTCTGGGATTCGTTCCATCAGTTCTGGGCATAGCTGAACGTTCTGCTACAGCAGTTCCTCCACTTGCTCTCCAAAGAAGCCCTCAGCACCAAATACTAAAGGGCATCTGCGGCACCTGAAAGAGTCCCAAGTTGTATGGCCAAGCTCATTGGCAAGGCAAGACCCACTGGATGCTGGGTCCTGCTCTGATATTGAGGGCACCCACTCAGCTTTTTGCTGCAGTAGATGCTCTCTGAAGGTGGTCCTCACTCTGTGACAGGGATTGCTCCCTCACTCACCTGCGAGGCATTAGGCTGCTGGTCAGTAAAGCCGGCCCCAATGTATCTGGTGGGAGGGAATTCGGGACATGCGCTAAACCCTGCAGGAAGGTCTGCCAGACCCCAAATGTGGGTGGACCAGGATGAGTTTCACTCGGCAGTAACCTTCCTTCTGATGCCTTCACCACTGAAGTTCACCAGATGCCAATAAACTGCAAGGTGTGAAAGCAGGGTGACAGAGGCACTATGGATGCTGCCGACCTTGGCCTAAACTGGAGGGTGCATATTAAGTCCACCCAAACTGTCCAGGAAATTGGTATGATGAATACAGCTATAGCCTGAGGCCTTTGCAAGAGCCCAAGTAAAAACTAAAGCCCCCACGCTCCCCCCTCCCCGCACTCCCCCAAGTGAAGGGGCTTCCGGAACCCACAGTTTCAGACTCACTCACCTTCGTGTTAAATACATGAAAAAGCCTAAACGACTGGAGATTGTGGTCCGACTCAGGCTCCCAGTTTGGCTTCCGAAGGCGGGATGGCTATGGGAAGCTGCCTCGGGCTGAAGAGACAGGGAAGGTTGATAGTGAGGCTCTGGGAACAGAGATGAGGGCCTCACGATCAGCCTTCCCTGCCGGTTCAGCCCGAGGAAGCTTCCTGGAGGCTTCCTGCCTTCGGATGCGATTAGCTACAGGCTCATGAATACAAAGGCCGATTGAGTTAGACCCTCCAGACATGAGCCCCCACCTCGTGGGGGAGGTGCCACTGAAGCACACATATCCTCCCTTGGAGTGAGAGCCCTTGGAACCTAGATGCCCCATAGGAATTGGGAGAGATCCTGGCACCAGCAGTCACGGACTCCTCCTAGCCAGCTGGTGCCAGGGGAGGACTCCCTCTTAATTCTGGGAAGTCTCAGGGCAACAACCGGAGCGTCCCTTCTTGAGACTTTCCTGTTTAGTCCCAAGGTGGACCCCTGGCTGGCACTGGTTGGAGATGACTGCACAGACTGGGCTTTACACAGTGCCAGTGCAGTTCACACCAAGCAGTGCTCAACTGAGCCTGGAGTTGGAGCAGGGTTGGTGCTTGATGCCAATGCAGGGACACGAGGGCTAGATGGTTCTGTGGTAGGGGGAGGGGCGGGTGTTGGTTATTGGCCGTCAAATTAAACACAAATTGAAAGGTGTGGAGTTGGCATGAGAAATGGATGGGACACAGAGGGATGGTATCAGGAGAATTTCAGTTACACCGCTCCGCTCCTTCTGTGGTTTCTCTGCTGGCATGGATTTGATTTCTGTCACAATGTGCTCTCTCTTGTGTATCTGATCCACTTGTCTTTGTGGTTTTGTTACTCACAACTTTAGTCTGCAGATACTTTGATGAAACCGCCCATTTTCTCTCTCTCATCCTGACGCCAACCATGTCCATCTAACAGAAGAAGAAATTACAGATTTGTTTTTAAATGACTGGATCGCAAAAGACAACTACAGGTACTTTAGAGCTGCCCTTGTATTGTGAACCGTTGAAGCTGTAAATGCTTAATGCAGATTCTGGGTGCAAAACTCTCAACTTGTTTCTTTTCAGTAATGTTACTGGCCACAGATTCTGATGCCACCTGAGTATTAAAGGTTGTGGAGTTGGGGAATGTACACCTTCTTCAGAATCCGAGAGATGGTCCAGAATGGCGGCAATGCCATCAGGTGAACCAAGAAGACTGGGACAAGAAACTTCTCTGACACAATCCGAGGGCTATTGGTGGCAGTACCTGAGCCAGCTGACCTGGGAGCTGGTCCTTGACAAGGACCCAGGGATTGGCAAAGTCAGAGGGCACCAGTAACAGCTGGGATAAGAGTTTCCCATCGACTCCTTGTCCCACGGATTATCCCAGTTGATGAGAACAACGAGCGAGTACTGGTCTGGTTTCAGTTTCCAGGGTTTGAGCATTGATGTCTACATGGTCACTGCAGTGGATTATGATGTTACGCACTCTGACTTTCACAGGGAATTATACAAGCTGGAATAAACAAACCTTCGACAGCAACACCCTTCTGACTGTCAGCTGGTTAGCGATGATTCCATTCTTCACGCTCCCTTCCAGCCGGCCACATTCACTCCTAGAGAGATCAGCCAGTTAGTCACAGTCAGTACAGCTCACTTTCCTTCTCTTAAGCTGCTTGTGCAGCCTCTCTGCCTCATGTTGCCTCTGTTTACAAACCTATCGTGATGTCAGTGATCACGTGATGCACAGGGTAGGGTCAGGCGTGCCTCGTGATTTCACAGTTTGACACGTCCAGTTAAAGGGCCTCACAGTGTTTGGCCAAAAAGCCTTGGGCCTTAGGTTGGATGTGCTAGAATGTAATAAACAGCTTAGCACTTGGTTTTGAACCACAGAGTTGGGTGTGTGGGCAATGGGCAGTGATGGGATTGTTTGCCTTCTCTATGCCCCTTTCTCTTAGTGGGGCCCAGTTAGCTTTGTGACTGTTGCTCACTCTGCAGACTGTCCCGAGCAATGCCCCGGGAGATCTACCAATGATAAGTAGTTGTCTACATTTACTGAACAGGGAGTGAGCACCAAACTCAAGGGCTGGGAGGAGCTGGTCAATGAGGGAGCTGAGAGTGGGGCTCAGGAACCATCTGTGAGCAGGCTGCAGGCTCCAGACTACCTATTAACAACCCCAAAGAATATCTAATAACAACAAAATGAACTGTTCCAACAACCTACTGTGCATCAGTATTACTGTATCTATTAAAGTTTATATTGCTCATTCTGACTTTCACAAATGATGATACAAGATCAATAGGTTAATACCAACCTTTCAAAGCTCACAACCTTCTCTCTAATCTGCTGGTTGATGATGTTTTCATTGTTTGTATTCTCTTCAGAAAGCAACGATGGTGAGATATTGTAGCCGGCCACATTCACTCCTAGAGAGATCAGCCAGTTAGTCACAGTCAGTGCTTTCCTTCACTGACACAGGTTGTGTCTCAGGTTGCCCCAGGTTACAAACCTATTGTGATGTCTGATCTCATTGTGATGCACAGGGTGGGGTCAGGTTTGCCTTGTGATGTCACGGTTTGACCTGTCCAGTTAAAGGGCCTCACCTTGATGTAACTGTGTTTGGCCAAGTACCCCTGGACTTTAGATTACATTGACTAGATGCGCTACATTGCAATAACAACTTTACACTTGGTTATGACCCAGAGAAGAGGGTGCACGGGCGATGGACGATGATAAGCTTGTTTGCATTCCCCGTGCCAACATCTCTGGGTGGAGTCTGATTCTAGCACACCAATGTCCTTCTGAAACAGCGTTTGTTTTTCTTGGGTTTGGAGTGCTGGACGCTCAGATCAACGGTGGGGCAGTAGTCATAAGAACATAAGAACATAAGAAATAGGAGCAGGAGTAGGCCATACGGACCCACGAGCCTGCTCCGCCATTTTATACGATCATGGCTGATCCGATCATGGACACAGGTCCACTTCCCTGCCCGCTCCCCTTAACCCCTTATCAGTTAAGAAACTGTCTATCTCTGACTTAAATCCCTTCAATGTCCCAGCTTGCACAGCTCTCTGCAGCGAATTCCACAGATTTACAACCCTCTGAGAGAAAAAATTCCTCCTCATTTCAGTTTTAAATGGGCGGCCCCTTATTCTAAGATCATGCCCCCTAGTTCTAGTCTCTCCCATCAGTGGAAACATCCTCTCTGCATCCACCTTGTCAAGCCCCCTCATAATCTTATACGTTTCGATAAGATTGTCATGTATCTTACATTATTATATATAACTGTATCCTAACACGCGATACATGACTGTAATAAGATATGACCTGTAACCACCAGCATACCTTACCACCAGGGGTGCACTTGCAAGAGACAGGTATGTAAGGACAGGTCTCAGGCAAGTGCAGCATTCCAGAGCTGTGAAATAAAGGTGCAGGTCCAGAGTGACCTTGACTTCACTTCATGCCTTGTGTGAATCTGTACTGAGGGGACAGGACTTTACAAAGATCACCTCTAATTTTTCTGAATTCCAATGAGTAGATGCCCAACCTACTCACCCTTTCCTCTTAAGTCAACCCCCTCATTTCCAGAATCAACCTAGGGAACCTTCCCTGAACTGCCTCCAAAGCAAGGATATCCTTTCTTAAATATGGAAACCAAAACTGTACGCAGTATTCCAGGTGTGGCCTCACCAATAACCTGTATAACTGTAGCGAGACAGCCTTGCTTTTATACTCCATCCCCTTTGAAATAAAGGCCAGGATACCATTGGCCTTCCTGATCACTTGCTGTACCTGCATACTAACCTTTTGTGTTTCATGCACAAGTACCCCCAGGTCCCGCTGTACTGTGGCACTTTGCAATCTTTCTCCATTGAAATAATAACTTGCTTTTTGATTTTTTTTCTGCCAAAATGCATCACCTCACACTTTCCAACATTATATTCTTTCTGTCAAATTTTTGCCCACTCACTTAGCCTGCCTATGTCCTTTTGCAGATTTTTGTGTCCTCCTCACACATTGCTTTTCTTCCCATCTTTGTTTCGCCAGCAAACTTGGCTACATTGCACTCGGTCCCTTCTTCCAAGTCGTTAATATAGATTGTAAATAATTGGAGTCCCAGCAC
Organism: Pristiophorus japonicus; assembly: GCF_044704955.1. Classification (NCBI taxonomy): domain Eukaryota; kingdom Metazoa; phylum Chordata; class Chondrichthyes; family Pristiophoridae; genus Pristiophorus; species Pristiophorus japonicus. Next base: position 306,419 of record NW_027254396.1, on the reverse strand, counting down.
TGATCCCTGCGGCACCCCACTAGTTACTGATTGCCAACCGAGAATGAATCATTTATCCTGAATCTCTGTTCTCTGTTAGTTAGCCAATCGTCTGTCCATGCTAATATATTACCCCCAACCCTGTGAACTTTTACCTTGTGCAGTAACCTTTGATGTGGCACCTTGTCAAATGCCTTCGGGAAGTCCAAATACACCACATGCACTGGTTCCCTTTATCCACTCTGTTCGTTATATCTTCAAAGAATTCCAGCAAATTTGTCAAACATGACTTCCCTTTCATAAATCCATGCTGACTTTGCCTGACTGAATTATGTTTTTCCAAATGTCATGCTACTGCTTCTTTAACAACATTTTTCCAATCCCATCCTTTAACCAATCCTTAATCCATGCTTATATATTACCCCTAATCCCACGAATCCTAATTTTGTTCAATAACCTCTTGTGTGGCACCTTATCGAATGCCTTCTGAAAATCCAAACAGACCACATCCACTGGTTCCCCCAATCTATTCTGCTAGTTACCACCTCAAAAAACTCAAAACAGATTTGTCAAACATGTTTTCCCTTTCATAAATCTATGTTGACTCTGCCCAATGCTATTATTATTTTCTCAGTGCCCTTAATAATAGATTCTCGTATTTTCCCTGCTACTGATGTCAGGCTAACTGGTCTGTAGTTCCCCGTTTTCTCTCCCCTTCCTTTCTTAAATAGTGGTGTTACATTAGTGACCTTCCAGTCCACGGGAACCGTTCCAGAACCTATGGGGCTAGTCTTTCAGCACATCATCGCCCATTTATCGCCCATTTATTGCCCATTTATCGCTGAGATGCAGGCTATCGCCCATTTTTGCTAAAAAGTGGAAACTAGCGCCCGATTATCGCCCATTTATCGCCGGCCCAACTTTCGGCACACATGAATGTGCAGCATCACGTGGCCTAATGTAAAAAAAAAATATGACATCATCCGCGTGCAAGGCCGAGAACAGTGCTGAAAATGGAAACTTGCGCCCGATTATTGCCCAGATGATCACCACTGCAACTTTCGGCATTTCGCCCACACTTCACCGAAATGGTCGCTGGCCGAAAAAGTCGCTGAATAAAGCTGCACTGACCTGACCTTAAGTCGGCACTACTCGGCATAACTCGGCACTACCGACGCCTTTTTGAAAGTCGGAGGATCTGTACTGAAAGGCTGCTTCGAGTGTTTGTGAGGAGAATCAATTTGTGAGTGATTTTAAGGGCCATTTTGACTTTTTCCAATCATCTAATCACATTTGTATCTGTTGAGGACAAATGAAGGGCATTTATAGCGATTTATAGTGATGGGCCTGTAATTTCTCAACCAGTATTGGTCTCTAATCACATGCTGCAGACTGAAGATGGGAGAAGGTATATTGAACATTATGTGCCCAATCAAAGGGATGGCAGACTGCTGCGGAGGAGGAGACGTTACACCCAACGCATTTACAGGGAAAAGTAATCAGACCTGAACTTGTCCGATAACATGTGCTTCAGGCTGTGCTTCCGAAACGAGGTCATCAGTGAGATACGCCAGCTAATTAATGGACATCTGCAGCCTACCAACACCATCAGGACCACACTGTTCATTGAGGTTAAGGTTACTGCGACACTTTCGTACGACGCATCGGGCTCCTTTCAGGCCTCAGCTGGCAACATTTGCGGTATCACTCAGCACGCCACACATTGCTCCATTCGACAGGTGACTGAAGCCCTTTACACACGAAGGATGGACTTCATAAGCTCCCTATGACCAGGGAGGCACAGACTGAGAGGGCTTTGGGTTTCTCGCGAATAGCAAACTTCCCCAAGGTGCAGGGAGCAATCGATAGTACACACATCGCCCTGCGAGCACCTTTACAGGGTGCAGAGCTGTTTCGGAACCGAAAGGGATCCCACTCCCTGAATGTGCAGCTTGTTGTCGACCACAAGCAAATAATCATGGCAGTAAATGCAAATTTTGCAGGCAGCATCCACGATGCGCACATCTTGCGTGAGGTTACTGTCTCTGACCTGTTTTAGGGTCAGCCACAAGGTCACAGTTGGATGCTGGGGGATAAAGGACATGGCCTTGCCAGCTGGCTCATGACCCCCCTGCGTAAGCCCCAGACAGAAGCCGAGAAGCACTACAATGAAAGCCATTGGAGTGTTTAAGCAGGGCTTCAGATGCCTGGACCACTCAGGAGGCAACCCACAATACCACCCTGAGCAGCGCACTGAGTTTATTGTGGTGTGCTGCATGTTGCATAACCCAGCTATCAGGAGAGGACAACAATGATCAGATGGGACCGCCGGAAGAGGAGGATGAGGAAGAGGAGGAGGACCTTGGGGAGGACAATCAGCCTGGCGATGAACCCATCCCCCACGGCACCCACTGCAAGACTGGAAAAGCCCCGTGGTAGTTACGCAGCTGCAAACCCGTTGCGTCAGCAGCACATAAATGAACACTTTGTGTGACGTTGGCAGAATCTCCTCAGTGGCAGGAGGAGAAGACGTTTTGGAAGAAACGTTTTCCGAGTCAGAAGGAAGTTCTTCCTCCTGACTCACATCTGTCCGGGTGGTTGGTGGGACAGCTCCTTGGGATGCCGCAAGGCATGGACAGCGTCGGTCGTTTGGCCCATTGCCACAACTATCCGCTCCATGCCCTCCGTTATTCGTGCGGACATTGCGGCAATGTTTCCGGTCAACCCACCAATCGCCTGGAGGAGCTCTCGACCTATGTCGACGCACCATCGCAGTGCGTGCCTACCTCGCTGACTCAACCTCCATGGGTCGGCATGTGCACTGTACACCTCGGAGTGGCCTGCTGCAAGCCGCTTGGTCCCGCTACTTGATCCGTCGATGAAGACATGGCCGCGGGTACAACAGATGACAATTGGTCATCTTCCTCCTCCTCAGTAGTCTCCTCCGGACCCGTGGTGATGACCACCTGCAATGGCACAGGCGTTCATGGAGGGGCCTCCCTTTGTGCCTCGGGAGTCTCGGGACCTGCAAAACATAATTGAGGTTATTAGAACAGAAGGGTAGACATGAGAAAATAAAAAGCCGAAACTAGCGGACAAAAAAATGGGCGATATTCCAGCGATCCTGAAAAATAAAAAGTCACTAAGGCCGGAAATATCGCCCAATCTTATTGGAAAGTCTAGCCCCATATGGAGTTCTCAACAAATTAACCAAATAGGCCAAGAAATAGCAGACAGATTATACTACAGGCAAGTGCCAAGTAATGCATACTGCAACAGGAACTACAATGAATAGGATCTGTTTCGAAGTAGGCCAGTTTAAATGCAGGGCCAGGGATTCAAGCAAGTGCGTGTATTTGTGCGGCCCCTGGTAGTATTTGTCATGAATGAATCCTGTTTTAAGTAGGCCAGAGGAATCATGGAGTGATACAAACCTATTTCCATTGGGATTCAGTGAGATAGGGTGGGGCCTGTGACTTGTCCAGGAGATGGTGGGTAGGGGAAGAGGGTAAGGAGGTAACTTGTGATCCCTGATCTCTTCTCTCATCTTTGGGCTGCCTCGAGAATCCCTGCCCTGACCGTTTAGCCCATGGAGGACCCTCGGGCAAGTCCCCCAACCAGCTTTATTGCAGCACCTTTCTACAGGGACACCCAATGGTCTGCTGAAGAGGAAACTGAGACCGGAGAGCTGGGCAGGGCCAGGAACACCATCCCATCCCACATATCACCACCCACAACAGGCTCAATCCCAGTCCCACCTATTTCAGTTGGGAGCATCATGAGGACTAGAGGGATGGTGTACTAGATCGCTGAGTCCAGTTCAGAGAAGGTTGACTAGATTGATTCCAGAGATGAGGGGGTTGACTTATGAGGAAAGGTTGAGTCGGTTGGGCTTCTACTCATTGGAATTCAGAAGAATGGGAGGTGATCTTATCAAAATGTATAAGATTATGAGGGGGCTTGACAAGGTGGATGTAGAGAGGATATTTCCACTGATAGGGAAGACTAGAACTAGGGGACATAATCTTAATCTGAGGGGCCGCCCATTTAAAACTGAGACGAGGTGGAATTTCTTCTCTCAGAGGGTTGTAAATCTGTGGAATTCGCTGCCTCAGAGAGCTGTGGAAGCTGGGACATTGAATAAATTTAAGACAGATGTTATGTAGGTAACTATGTAATACTTACCACCAGAGGACACGATTGTTGGAGTCCTAATGGTCACCAGCACACAGTCTAAAAGGTTGGCTGCCATGTTGTTTAGGCACTCTGGAGTTGTGATAAAGAAGACTAAGGTCACACTAAGTTTAGCTCACAGTACTCAGCCTCGTGGAGTTCTTCCCTACCGAACAATTGGCGATGAGTAACAGAATACGAACCTTCACGCAACCATGGCTGTCGTTGGAATATGAGCGAGATTCGTAGAGGGTGATGATTGGGAAGTCTTCGTCGAGTGTCTCGACCAGTACTTCGTGGCCAACGAGCTGGAAGGAGACACTAACGCGGTCAAGCGCATTGCGGTTCTCCACACCGTCTGTGGGCCGAAAGTATACGGCCTCATCAAGAATCTGCTTGCACCGACAAAACCAACGGAGAAGGAATATACAGAGTTGTGCACGCTGATTCGAGACCACCTCAAGCCGAAGGAGAGCATCCTCATGGCCAGGTATCGTTTTTACACAAACCATCGCTCCAGGGGCCAGGACATGGCGGATTATGTCGCCACCCTGAGACGCCTCGCGGGACCTTGTGATTTTGGAGCTGCGTTGGGGCAAATGCTGAGGGACTTTTTCATGCTGGGCATCAGCCACGAGGTCATTCTCTGAAGCTGCTGACTGCCGAAACCCAAGATCTGAGCAGGACTATCGCGATCGACCAAGCATGCATGGTCACGGATGATAACACCAAACAGGTATCTTCTCAACATCGAATCTTACCGGCAAGTACTGTGCATAAAATGACGTCGCTAGCAGGCCGAACTGCATATGGCAGGGCCTATACACCTGCGGCTGCAAGACCTGTGATGACTCAGAGTCCGCGATCGTGGGTGATTGTGAATCCATTAGCACTGTGTTGGCACTGCCGGGGTAATCATCGGGCCTATCAATGTCGATTCAAGCATTACATGTGCAAAGGCTGCGCAACAATGGGGCACCTCCAGTGAATGTGCAAACGTGCTGCAACATACCACGTGGCAGAGGATGATCAATCCAGCGTGGATCATGCAGCACAGGCAACTCAACCCGAGGAAGAAGTGTATGGGATACATACCTTCACCACCAAGAGCCCTCTTATAATGCTGAAAGTCAAATTAAATGGAGTTCCAGTATCCATGGAGTTGGACACGGGTGCGAGTCAGTCAATAATGAGCCAGAAGGCTTTCGAGAAACTGTGGGGCAATAAGGCACAAAGGCCCAAATTGAGCCCGATTAATGCAAAGCTGCGTACCTTCACCAAAGAGCTCATACCAGTCATTGGAAGTGCGGCAGTGAAGGTATCGTATGATGGAGCTGTGCATGACCTATCATTGTGGATTGTTCCAGGCAATGGCCCAATGCTGTTCGGCAGAAGCTGGCTAGAAAAGATTAGATGGAATTGGAACGACAGCAAAGCACTATCTTCAATGGATGATGCCTCATGTGCTCAAGTGCTGAGAAAGATTCCCTCACTATTCGAACCAGGCATCGGCAACTTCACAGGCGCCAAGGTACTGATCGATCACGGCCCTGATGCACGGCCCGTCCATCACAAGGCTCGGGCAGTTCTGTACATGATGAGGGAGAAAGTCGAGATCGAATTGGACAGACTCCAACGTGAAGGAATCATATCGTCAGTCGAGTTCAACGAGTGGGCCAGTCCAATTGTTCCGGTGTTGAAAAGCGATGGAAAGGTCAGAATCTGTGGAGACTACAAGGTAACGATTAACTGAGTCTCACTACAGGACCAGTACTCGCTGCCCAACGCAGATGACCTGTTCGCAATGTTAGTGGGGGCAGGGGGGCGGTGCGGTGCGGGGGGAAGTCGTTCACCAAGTTGGACCTAACCGCTGTATCAGGCAACCTCCAACCTGTTGCATACATGTCCAGAAGTCTGTCTACAGCTAAGAGAGCCTCAAGTATGGTCGAGAAAGAGGCATTAGCATGTGTATATGGGATTAAGAAAATGCACCAATACCTATTTGAACTTGAAACTGACCACAAGTCGCTCATTTCGCTGTTTTCAGAGAGCAAAGGTAGAAACACCAATGCTTCATCCCGCATCCAAAGATGGGCACTAACACCCATGACTATGTTATTCACCACAGACCAGGCACTGAAAACTGTGCCGATGCTCTCAGCCAGCGATCATTAACCACCACTGGGGTTGAAATGGTGCAGCCCACAGACTTGCTCCTGGTCATGGATGCTTTTGAGAGCGAGGGGTCACCCGTCATGGCTTGCCAG
>NW_027254395.1:5452083-5496692 GCF_044704955.1 Pristiophorus japonicus | reverse complement strand
CCCCGGGACACTCTCCTCTCCCCTCCACTCCCTTGGGACACTCTCCCTTCCCTTCCCCCGGGACACTCTCCCCTCCTCTGCCCCCGGGACACTCTCCCGTCCCCTCCCCCCGGGACACTCTCATCTCTGCTCCCCCGGGACACTCTCCCCTCCCCTCCCCCCGGGATACTCTGACCTCCCCTCCCCCCGAGACACTCTCCCGTCCCCTCCCCCTGGGACACTCTCCCATCCCCTCCCGCCGGGACACTCTCCCCTCCCCCCGGGGCACTCTCCCGTCCCCTCCCCCCGGGACACTCTCCCGTCCCCTCCCCCCGGGACACTCTCCCGTCCCCTCCCCCCGGGACACTCTCCCCTCCCCCTGGGACACTGTCCTGTCCCCTCCCCGACACTCTCCTCTCCCCTCCAGCTGGGACACTCTTCCGTCCCCTCCCCCCGGGACACTCTCCCGTCCCCTCCCCCCGGGACACTCTCCCGTCCCCTCCCCCCGGGACACTCTCCCCTCCCCCTGGGACACTGTCCTGTCCCCTCCCCCTGGGACACAGTCCTGTCCCCTCCCCCTGGGACAGTCTCCTGTCCCCTCCCCCCGGGACACTCTCCTCTCCCGCTGGGACACTCTCCCCTCCCCTTCCCCTGGGACACTCTCCACTCCCCTCCCCTCCCCCCAGGACACTCTCCCCTTCCCTTCCCCCTGGGATACTCTCCCCTTCACTCCCCCCCGGGACACTCTCCCCTCCCCTCCCCCCGGGACACTCTCCTCTCCCCTCCACTCCCCTTGGGACACTCTCCCCTTCCCTTCCCCCCGGGACACTCTCCCCTTCACTCGCCCCCGGGACACTCTCCCCTCCCCTCTCCCTGGGACACTCTCCCCTTCCCTCCCCCACGGGACACTCTCACCTCCACTCCCCTCCCCCCGGGACACTCTCCCCTCCACTCCCCTCCCCACGGGACACTCTCCCCTCCACTCCCCTCCCCACGGGACACTCTCCCCTCCACTCCCATCCCCACGGGCCACTCTCCCCTCCACTCCCCTCCCCCTGGGACACTCTCCCCTTCCCTCCCCTCCCCCCGGGACACTCGCCCTCCCCTCCCCCCGGGACACTCTTCCCTCCCCTCCCCTCGCCCTAGGACACTCTCCCCTCCCCTCCCCTCCCCCCGGGACACTCTCCCCTCCCCTCCCCCTGGGACACTCTCCTCTCCCCTGCCGCCGGGACACTCTCCGCTTCCCTCCCCTCCCCCTGGGACACTCTCCCCTCCCCTCCCCTCCCCCTGGGACACTCTCCCCTCCCCTCCCCTCCTCCCGGGACACTCTCCTCTCCACCCGGAACACTCTCACCTCCCCTCCCCCCGGGTCACTCTCCCCCTCCCCTCCCATTCCCCTGGGACACTCTCCCCTCCCTTCCCCTCCCCCCAGGATACTCGCCTCTCCCCCCGGGACACTCTACCCTCCCCTTCCCCCCGGGACACTCTCCCCTCCCCTCCCCCTGGAACATTCTCCCCTCTCATCGGGACACTCTCCCCTCCCCTCTCCCCGGGACACTCTCCCCTCCCCTCCCCCTGGGACACTCTCCCCTCCTTTCCCCTGGGACACTCTCCCCTCCCCCCGGGACAATCTCCCCTTCCCCTGGGACACACTCCCCTCCCCCTGGGACACTCTCCCCTCCCCCTGAGACATTCTCCCCGCCCCCCGGGACACACTCCCCTCCCCTTCCCCCGGGACACTCTCCCCTCCCCTCCCCCCGGGACACTCTCCCCTCCCCTCCCCCTGGGACATTCTCCCCTCCCCTCCCCCCGAGACACTCTCCACTCCCCTCCCCCCGAGACACTCTTCCCCTCCCCCTCCCACGAGACACTCTCCCCACCCCCGAGACACTCTCCCTTCCCCCTGAGACACTCTCCCCTTCCCCCAGGACTCAATCCCCTCCACTCCCCACAGGACACTCTCCCCTCCCCTCCCCCCGGGACACTCTCCCCTCCTCTGCCCCCGGGACACTCTCCCGTCCCCTCCCCCCGGGACACTCTCATCTCTGCTCCCCCGGGTCACTCTCCCCTCCCCTCCCCCCGGGATACTCTGACCTCCCCTCCCCCCGAGACACTCTCCCGTCCCCTCCCCTGGGACACTCTCCCATCCCCTCCCGCCGGGACACTCTCCCCTCCCCCCGGGGCACTCTCCCGTCCCCTCCCCCCGGGACACTCTCCCGTCCCCTCCCCCCGGGACACTCTCCCGTCCCCTCCCCCCGGGACACTCTCCCGTCCCCTCCCCCCGGGACACTCTCCCGTCCCCTCCCCCCGGGACACTCTCCCCTCCCCCTGGGACACTGTCCTGTCCCCTCCCCCTGGGACACTCTCCTCTCCCCTCCAGCTGGGACACTCTTCCGTCCCCTCCCCCCGGGACACTCTCCCGTCCCCTCCCCCCGGGACACTCTCCCGTCCCCTCCCCCCGGGACACTCTCCCCTCCCCCTGGGACACTGTCCTGTCCCCTCCCCCTGGGACACAGTCCTGTCCCCTCCCCCTGGGACACTCTCCTGTCCCCTCCCCCCGGGACACTCTCCTCTCCCGCTGGGACACTCTCCCCTCCCCTTCCCCTGGGACACTCTCCACTCCCCTCCCCTCCCCCCAGGACACTCTCCCCTTCCCTTCCCCCTGGGATACTCTCCCCTTCACTCCCCCCGGGACACTCTCCCCTCCCCTCCCCCCGGGACACTCTCCTCTCCCCTCCACTCCCCTTGGGACACTCTCCCCCTTCCCTTCCCCCCGGGACACTCTCCCCTTCACTCGCCCCCGGGACACTCTCCCCTCCCCTCTCCCTGGGACACTCTCCCCTTCCCTCCCCCACGGGACACTCTCACCTCCACTCCCCTCCCCCCGGGACACTCTCCCCTCCACTCCCCTCCCCACGGGACACTCTCCCCTCCACTCCCCTCCCCACGGGACACTCTCCCCTCCACTCCCATCCCCACGGGCCACTCTCCCCTCCACTCCCCTCCCCCTGGGACACTCTCCCCTTCCCTCCCCTCCCCCCCGGGACACTCGCCCTCCCCTCCCCCCGGGACACTCTTCCCTCCCCTCCCCTCGCCCTAGGACACTCTCCCCTCCCCTCCCCTCCCCCCGGGACACTCTCCGCTCCCCTCCCCCTGGGACACTCTCCTCTCCCCTGCCGCCGGGACACTCTCCGCTTCCCTCCCCTCCCCCTGGGACACTCTCCCCTCCCCTCCCCTCCCCCTGGGACACTCTCCCCTCCCCTCCCCTCCTCCCGGGACACTCTCCTCTCCACCCGGAACACTCTCACCTCCCCTCCCCCCGGGTCACTCTCCCCCTCCCCTCCCATTCCCCTGGGACACTCTCCCCTCCCTTCCCCTCCCCCCAGGACACTCGCCTCTCCCCCCGGGACACTCTACCCTCCCCTTCCCCCCGGGACACTCTCCCCTCCCCTCCCCCTGGAACATTCTCCCCTCTCATCGGGACACTCTCCCCTCCCCTCTCCCCGGGACACTCTCCCCTCCCCTCCCCCTGGGACACTCTCCCCTCCTTTCCCCTGGGACACTCTCCCCTCCCCCCGGGACACTCTCCCCTTCCCCTGGGACACACTCCCCTCCCCCTGGGACACTCTCCCCTCCCCTTGGGACAATCTCCGCTGCCCCCCGGGGCACTCTTCCCTGCCCCGGGACACTCTCCACTCCCTCCACCCTGGGACACTCTGCCCTCCCCCTGGGACACTCTCCCCTCCCCCTGGGACACTCTCCCCTCCCCCTGGGACACTCTCCCCTCCCCTTGGGACATTCTCCGCTCCCCCCGGGGCACTCTCCCCTCCCCCGGGACACTCTCCGCTCCCCTCCCCCTGAGAAACTATCCCCTCCCCTCTCCCCGGGACTCTCTCCCCTCCTCCTGGGACACTCTCCGCTCCCCTTCCCCGGGACACTCCCCCCTCCCCCCGGGACACTCTCCCCTCCCCTCCTCCTGGGACACTCTCCTCTACCCTCCCGATGGGCACTCACCCCTCCCCACCGGACACTCTCCCCTCCCCCCTATACACTCTCCCCTCCCTTCCCCCTGGGACACTCTCCCCTGCCCCCGGGACACTCTACTCTCCCCTCCCCCCGAGACACTCTCCCCTCCCCTGGGGACACTCTCCCCTCCCCCGGGACACTCACCCCTCCCCTCCCCCGGAACACTCTCCCTCCCCTCCCCCCGGGATAGTCTCCCCTCCCCTCCCCCCGGGACACTCTCCCCTCCGGACATTCTCCCCTCCCCCTGGGACACTCACCCTCCACTCCCCTCCCCCCCCGGGAAACTCACACTCCCCGTCTCTGTGTGATATATGTCTGTGTACAGACTGTGAGTGTGATATACGTCTGTGTACAGACTGTGTGTGTGATATATGTCTGTGTACAGGCTGTTTGTGTGATATATGTCTGTGTACAGACTGTGTGTGTGATATATGACTGTGTACAGACTGTGTGTGTGATATATGTCTGTGTACAGACTGTGTGTGTGATATATGTTTGTTTACAAACTGTATGTGTGATATATGTCTGTGTACTGACTGTGTGTGTGATATATGTCTGTGTACAGACTGTGTGTGTGATATATGTCTGTGTACAGACTGTGTGTGTGATATAGGTCGGTGTACAGACTGTGTGAGTGATATATGTCTGTGTACAGTCTCTGTGTGTGATATATATCTGTGTACAGACTGTGTGTGTGATATATGTCTGTGTACAGACTGTGTGTGTGAAATATGTCTGTGTACAGACTGAGTGTGTGTGATATATGTCTGTGTAGAGACTGTGTGTGTGGTATATTTCTGTGCACGGGCTGTGTGTGTGATATATGTCTTTGTACAGATTGTGTGTGTGATATATGTCTGTGTACAGACTGTGTGTGTGACATAGGTCGGTGTACAGACTGTGTGTGTGAGATATGTCTGTGTTCAGGCTGTGTGTGTGATATATGTCTGTGTACAGACAGTGTGTGTGATATATGTTTGTATACGGGCTGTACGTGTGATATATGTCTGTGTACGGGCTGTGTGTGTGATATATGTCTTTGTACAGACTGTGTGTGTGACATATGTCTGTGTACAGACTGTGTGTGTGATATATGTCTGTGCACAGACTGTGTGTGTGATATATGCCTGTGTACAGACTGTGAGTGTGATATATGTCTGTGTACAGACTGTGTGTGTGATATATGTCTGTGTACAGGCTGTGTGTGTGATATATGTCTGTGTACAGACTGTGTTTGTGATATATGTCTGTATACAGACTGTGTGTGTGATATATGTCTGTGGACAGGCTGTGTGTGTGATATATGTCTGTGTACCGACTGTGTGTGTGATATATGTCTGTATCCAGACTGTGTGTGTGATATATGTCTGTGTACGGGCTGTGTGTGTGTGATAAATGTCTGTGTACTGACTGTGTGTGTGATATATGTATGTGTATGGACTGTGTGTGATATATGTCTGTGTACAGACTGTGTGTGATATATGTTTGTGTACAGTCTCTTTGTGTGATATATGTCTGTGTACAGACTGAGTGTGTGATATATGTCTGTGTACAGACTGTGTGTGTGTGTGATATGTCTGTGTACAGACTGTGTGTGTGATATATGTCTGTGTACAGACTGTGTGTGTGATATAGGTCTGTGTACAGACAGTGTGTGTGATATATGTCTCTGTACAGTCTCTGTGAGTGATATATGTCTGTGTACATACTGTGTGTGTGATATATGTCTGTGTACAGACTGTGTGTGTGATATATGTCTGTGTTCAGACTGTGTGTGTGATATATGTCTGTGTACAGACAGTGTGTGCGATATATGTCTGTATGCGGGCTGTGTGTGTGATATATGCCCGTGTACAGACTGTGTGTGTGATATATGTCGGTGTCCAGACTGTGTGTGTGATATATGAATGTGAACAGACTGTGTGTGTGTTATATGTCTGTGTACTGACTGTGTGTGTGACATATGTCTGTGTACAGACTGTGTGTGTGATAAATGTCTGTGTACAGACTGTGTGTGTGATATATGTCTGTGTACAGGCTGTGTGTGTGATATATGTCTGTGTACAGACTGTGTGTGAGATATATGTCTGTGTACAGACTGTGTGTGTGATATATGTCTGTGTACTGACTGTGTGTGTGATATATGTCTGTGTACAGACTGTGTGTGTGATATATGTCTGTGTACAGACTGTGTGTGTGATATATGTCTGTGTACAGACAGTGTGTGTGATATATGTCTGTGTACTGACTGTGTGTGTGTGGTATATTTCTGTGTACGAGCTGTGTGTGTGATATATATCTGTGTACAGACTGTGTGTGTGTGAAATGTCTGTGTACAGACTGTGTGTGATATATGTCTGTATTCAGACTGTGTGTAATATATGTCTGTGTACAAACTGTGTGTGTGATATATGTCTGTTTACAGACTGTGTGCGTGTGATATATGTTTGTGTACAGACTGTGTGTGTGTGATATATGTCTGTGTATAGACTGTGTGTGTGATGTATGTCTGTGTACGGGATGTGTGTGTGATATATCTGTGTACAGACTGTGTGTGTGATATATGTCTGTGTACAGACTGTGTTTGTTAAATATGTCTGTGTACGGGCTGTGTGTGAGACATATGTCTGTGTACAGGATGTGTGTGTGTTATATGTCTGTGTACGGGCGGTGTGTTGATATATGTCTGTGTACAGACTGTGTGAGATATATGTCTGTGTGCAGACTGTGTGTGTGATATATGTCTGTGTACAGGCTGTGTGTGTGATATATGTCTGTGTACAGACTGTGTGTATGATATATGGCTGTGTACAGACTGTGTGTATGATATATATCTGTGTACAGAATGTGTGTGTGATATATGTCTGTGTACAGACTGTGTGTGTGTGATATATGTCTGTGTACAGTCTCTATGTGTGATATATGCCTGCGTACAGACTGTGTGTGTGATATATGTCTGTGTACAAACTGTGTGTGTGATATATATCTGTGTACAGGTTTAGTGTTTGACATATGTCTGTGTACGGGCTGTGTGTGTGATATATGTCTGTGTATGGGCTGTGTGTGCGTGATATATGTCTGTGTACAGTCTCTGTGTATGATATATGTCTGTATACGGGCTGTGTGTGTGATATATGCCTGTGTACAGACTGTGTGTGTGATATATATCAGAGTACAGACTGAGTGTGTGTGATATATATCTGTGTACAGACTGTGTGTGTGTGGTATATTTTTGTGTACGGGCTGTGTGTGTGATATATGTCTGCGTACAGACTGTGTGTGTGATATATGTCTGTGTACAGGCTGTGTGTGTGATATATGTCTGTGTACAGACTGTGTGTGTGTGACATAAGTCTGTGTACAGGCTGTGTGTGATATATATATCTGTGTACAATCTCTGTGTGATATATGTCTGTACAGGCTGTGTGTTGGATATATATCTGTGTACAGACTGTGTGTGTGCGATATGTCTGTGTATGGGCTGTGTGTGTGATATATGTCTGTGTACAGACTGTGTGCGTGATATATGTCTGTGTACAGGCTGTGCGTGTGTGATATATGTCTGTACAGACTTTGTGTGTGTGATATATATATCTGTTTACAGGCTGTGTTTGGTATATGTCTGCGCACAGATTGTGTGTGATATAGGTCTGTGTATGGGCTGTGTGTGTGATATATGTCTGTGTGTGTGAATAATGTCTGTGTGCAGACTGTGAGTGATATATGTATGTGTCCAGACTGTGTGTGCGATATATGTCTGTGCACAGATTGTGTGTGTGAGATATATGTCTGTGTACAGGTTGTGTGTGTGATATATGTCTCTATACAGGCTGTGTGTGTGATATATATCTGTGTACAGATTGTGTGTATGATATATGTCTGTGTACAGGCTGTGCGTGTGTGATATATGTCTGTGCACAGACTTTGTGTGTGATATATGTCTGTGCACAGGCTGTGTGTGTGATATATGTCTGTGTACAGTCTATGTGTGTGATGTATGTCTGTGTACAGACTGTGTGTGTGATATATCTGTGTACCGACTGTGTGCGTGATATATGTCTGTGTACAGACTGTTTTTGTTAAATATGTCTGTGTACGGGCTGTGTGTGTGACATAGGTCTGTGTACAGGATGTGTGTGTCATATATGTCTGTGTACGGGCTGTGTGTGTGATATATGTCTGTGTACAGACTGTGTTTGTGATATATGTCTGTGCACAGACTGTGTGTGTGATATATATCTGTGTACAGGCTGTGTGTGTGATATATGTCTGTGTACATACTCTGTGTGTTATATATGTCTGTGTCCAGGCTGTGTGTGTGATATATGTCTGTGTACAGACTGTGTGTGTGATATATGTCTGTGTACTGACTGTGTGTGTGATATATGTCTGTGTACAGACTGTGTTTGTGATATATGTCTGTGTACAGGCAGTGTGTGTGATATATGTCTGTGTACTGACTGTGTGCGTGATATATGTCTGTGGACAGGCTGTGTGTGTGATATATGTCTGTGTACGGGCTGTGTGTGTGATATATGTCTGTGTACAGACTGTGTGTGTGTGATATATGTCTGTGTACTGACTGTGTGTGTGATATATGTATGTGTACGGACTGTGTGTGATATATGTCTGTGTACAGACTGTGTGTGATATATGTTTGTGTACAGTCTCTTTGTGTGATATATGTCTGTGTACAGACTGAGTGTGTGATATATGTCTGTGTACAGACTGTGTGTGTGTGATATATGTCTGTGTACAGACTGTGTGTGTGATATATGTCTGTGTACAGACTGTGTGTGTGATATAGGTCTGTGTACAGACTGTGTGTGTGATATATGTCTGTGTACAGTCTCTGTGTGTGATATATGCCTGTGTACAGACTGTGTGTGTGATATATGTCAGTGTCCAGACTGTGTGTGTGATATATGTCTGTGATCAGACTGTGTGTGTGATATATGTCTGTGTACTGACTGTGTGTGTGATATATGTCTGTGTACAGACTGTGTGTGTGATATATGTCTGTGTACAGGCTGTGTGTGTGATATATGTCTGTGTACAGACTGTGTGTGTGATATATGTCTGTGTACAGACTGTGTGTGTGATATATGTCTGTGTACTGACTTTGTGTATGATATATGTCTGTGTACTGACTGTGTGTGTGTGTGGTATATTTCTGTGTACGGGCTGTGTGTGTGATATATGTCTGTGTACAGACTGTGTGATTGTGATATGTCTGTGTACAGATTGTGTGTGATATATGTCTGTATACAGACTGTGTGTAATATATGTCTGTGCACAGGCTGTGTGTGTGATATATGTCTGTGTACAGTCTGTGTGTGTGATGTATGTCTGTGTACGGGCTGTGTGTGTGATATATCTGTGTACAGACTGTGTGTGCGATATATGTCTGTGTACAGACTGTGTTTGTTATATATGTCTGTGTACGGGCTGTGTGTGAGACATATGTCTGTGTACAGGATGTGTGTGTGTTATATGTCTGTGTACGGGCTGTGTGTGTGATATATGTCTGTGTACAGACTGTGTGTGATATATGTCTGTGTACAGACTGTGTGTGTGATATATGTCTGTGTACAGGCTGTGTGTGTGGTATATGCCTGTGTACAGACTGTGTGTGTGATGTATGTCAGAGTACAGACTGAGTGTGTGTGATATATATCTGTGTACAGACTGTGTGTGTGTGGTATATTTCTGTGTACGGGCTGTGTGTGTGATATATGTCTGCGTACAGACTGTGTGTGTGATATATGTCTGTGTACAGGCTGTGTGTGTGATATATGTCTGTGTACAGACTGTGTGTGTGTGACATAAGTCTGTGTACAGGCTGTGTGTGTGATATATATCTGTGTACAGACTGTGTGTGTGCTATATGTCTGTGTAAAGACTGTGTGTGTGTGATATATATCTGTACAGACTGTGTGTGTGTGATACATATCTGTTTACAGGCTGTGTGTGATATATGTCTGCGTACAGACTGTGTGTGATATAGGTCTGTGTATGGGCTGTGTGTGTGATATATGTCTGTGTGTGTGAATAATGTCTGTGTACAGACTGTGTGTGATATAGGTATGTGTCCAGACTGTGTGTGTGATATATGTCTGTGCACAGATTTTGTGTGTGAAATATATGTCTGTGTACAGGTTGTGTGTGTGATATATGTCTCTATACAGGCTGTGTGTGTGATATATGTCTGTGTACAGTCTGTGTGTGTGATGTATGTCTGTGTACTGACTGTGTGTGTGATATATCTGTGTACCGACTGTGTGCGTGATATATGTCTGTGTACAGACTGTTTTTGTTAAATATGTCTGTGTACGGGCTGTGTGTGTGATATATGTCTGTGTACAGACTGTGTGTGTGATATATATCTGTGTACAGACTGTGTGTGTGATATATATCTGTGTACAGACTGTGTGTGTGCGATATATATCTGTGCACAGACTCTGTGTGAGTGATATATATCTGTGTACAGTCTCTGTGTGTGATATATGTCTGTGTACAGACTGTGTGTGTGATATATGTCTGTCTACAGACTGTGTGTGTGATATATGTCTGTGTACAGGTTGTGTGTTTGATATATGTCTGTTTACGGGCTGTGTGTGTGATAAATGTCTGTGTACGGGCTGTGTGTGTGTGATATATGTCTGTGTACAGTTTCGGTGTGTGATATATGTCTGGGTACAGTCTCTGTGTGTGATATATATCTGTGTACAGGCTGTGTGTGGTATATGTCTGCGTACAGACTGTGTGTGATATAGGTCTGTGCACGGGTTGTGTGTGTGATATATGTCTGTGTACAGGCTGTGTGTGTGATATATCTCTGTGTACAGGCTGTGTGTGTAATATATGTCTATGCACAGACTGCGTGTATGATATATATGTCTTTGTACAGGCTGTGTGTGTGATATATGTCTGTATACAGGCTGTGTGTGTGATATATGTCTGTGCACAGACTGTGTGTGTGATATATGTCTGTGTATAGGCTGTGTCTGTGTGATATATGTCTGTGTACAGACTGTGTGTGTGATATATATCTGTGCACAGGCTGTGTGTGTGATATATGTCTGAGTACTGTCTGTGTGTGTGATGTATGTCTGTGTACAGACTGTGTGTGTGCGATATATGTCTGTGCACAGACTCTGTGTGAGTGATATATATCTGTGTACAGTCTCTGTGTGTGATATATGTCTGTGTACAGAATGTGTGTGTGATATATGTCTGTCTACAGACTGTGTGTGTGATATATGTCTGTCTACAGACTGTGTGTGTGATATATGTCTGTGTACAGGTTGTGTGTTTGATATATGTCTGTTTTCGGGCTGTGTGTGTGATAAATGTCTGTGTACGGGCTGTGTGTGTGTGATATATGTCTGTGTACAGTCTCGGTGTGTGATATATGTCTGGGTACAGTCTCTGTGTGTGATATATATCTGTGTACAGGCTGTGTGTGGTATATGTCTGCGTACAGACTGTGTGTGATATAGGTCTGAGCACGGGTTGTGTGTGTGATATATGTCTGTGTACAGGCTGTGTGTGTGATATATCTCTGTGTACAGGCTGTGTGTGTCATATATGTCAATGCACAGACTGTGTGTATGATATATATGTCTTTGTACAGGCTGTGTGTGTGTGATATATGTCTGTATACAGGCTGTGTGTGTGATATATGTCTGTGTACAGACTGTGTGTGTGATATATGTCTGTGTATAGGCTGTGTGTGTGTGATATATGTCTGTGTACAGACTGTGTGTGTGATATATGTCTGTGCACAGTCTGTGTGTGTGATGTATGTCTGTGTACAGACTGTGTTTATGATATATGTCTGTGTACGGGCTGGGTGTGTGACATATGTCTGTGTACAGGATGTGTGTGTGATATATGTCTGTGTACAGGCTGTGTGTGTGACATAAGTCTGTGTACAGGCTGTGTGTATGATATATGTCTGTGTGCAGGCTGTGTGTGTGATATATGTCTGTGTCCAGACTGTGTGTGTGATATATGTCTGTGAACAGACTGTGTGTGTGATATATGCCTGTGTACAGGCTGTGTGTGTGATATATGTCTGTGTACGGGCTGTGTGTGTGTGTGATATATGTCTGTGTACCGGCTGTGTGTGTGATATATGTCTGTGTACAGACTGTGAGTGTGATATATGTCTGTGTACTGACTGTGTGTGTGATATATGTCTGTGTACAGACTGTGTGTGTGATATATGTCTGTGTACAGACTGTGTGTGTGATATATGTCTGTGTACAGGCTGTGTTTGTGATATATGTCTGTGTACAGACTGTGTGTGTGATATATGTCTGTGTACAGACTGTGTGTGTGATATATGTCTGTGTACTGACTGTGTGTGTGATATATGTCTGTGTACAGACTGTGTGTGTGATATATGTCTGTGTACAGACGGTGTGTGTGATATATGTATGTGTACAGACTGTGTGTGTGATATATGTCTGTGTACAGACTGTGTGTGTGATATATGTCTGTGTACTGACTGTGTGTGTGATATATGTCTGTGTACAGACTGTGTTTGTGATATATGTCTGTGTACAGGCAGTGTGTGTGATATATGTCTGTGTACTGACTGTGTGCGTGATATATGTCTGTGGACAGGCTGTGTGTGTGATATATGTCTGTGTACGGGCTGTGTGTGTGATATATGTCTGTGTACAGACTGTGTGTTTGTGATATATGTCTGTGTACTGACTGTGTGTGTGATATATGTATGTGTACGGACTGTGTGTGATATATGTCTGTGTACAGACTGTGTGTGTGTGATATATGTCTGTGTACAGACTGTGTGTGTGATATATGTCTGTGCACAGTCTGTGTGTGTGATGTATGTCTGTGTACAGACTGTGTTTATGATATATGTCTGTGTACGGGCTGGGTGTGTGACATATGTCTGTGTACAGGATGTGTGTGTGATATATGTCTGTGTACAGGCTGTGTGTGTGACATAAGTCTGTGTACAGGCTGTGTGTATGATATATGTCTGTGTGCAGGCTGTGTGTGTGATATATGTCTGTGTCCAGACTGTGTGTGTGATATATGTCTGTGAACAGACTGTGTGTGTGATATATGCCTGTGTACAGGCTGTGTGTGTGATATATGTCTGTGTACGGGCTGTGTGTGTGTGATATATGTCTGTGTACCGGCTGTGTGTGTGATATATGTCTGTGTACAGACTGTGAGTGTGATATATGTCTGTGTACTGACTGTGTGTGTGATATATGTCTGTGTACAGACTGTGTGTGTGATATATGTCTGTGTACAGACTGTGTGTGTGATATATGTCTGTGTACAGGCTGTGTGTGTGATATATGTCTGTGTACAGACTGTGTGTGTGATATATGTCTGTGTACAGACTGTGTGTGTGATATATGTCTGTGTACTGACTGTGTGTGTGATATATGTCTGTGTACAGACTGTGTGTGTGATATATGTCTGTGTACAGACGGTGTGTGTGATATATGTATGTGTACAGACTGTGTGTGTGATATATGTCTGTGTACAGACTGTGTGTGTGATATATGTCTGTGTACTGACTGTGTGTGTGATATATGTCTGTGTACAGACTGTGTTTGTGATATATGTCTGTGTACAGGCAGTGTGTGTGATATATGTCTGTGTACTGACTGTGTGCGTGATATATGTCTGTGGACAGGCTGTGTGTGTGATATATGTCTGTGTACGGGCTGTGTGTGTGATATATGTCTGTGTACAGACTGTGTGTTTGTGATATATGTCTGTGTACTGACTGTGTGTGTGATATATGTATGTGTACGGACTGTGTGTGATATATGTCTGTGTACAGACTGTGTGTGATATATGTTTGTGTACAGTCTCTTTGTGTGATATATGTCTGTGTACAGACTGAGTGTGTGATATATGTCTGTGTACAGACTGTGTGTGTGTGATATATGTCTGTGTACAGACTGTGTGTGTGATATATGTCTGTGTACAGACTGTGTGTGTGATATAGGTCTGTGTACAGACTGTGTGTGTGATATATGTCTGTGTACAGTCTCTGTGTGTGATATATGCCTGTGTACAGACTGTGTGTGTGATATATGTCAGTGTCCAGACTGTGTGTGTGATATATGTCTGTGAACAGACTGTGTGTGTGATATATGTCTGTGTACTGACTGTGTGTGTGACATATGTCTGTGTACAGACTGTGTGTGTGATATATGTCTGTGTACAGACTGTGTGTGTGATATATGTCTGTGTACAGGCTGTGTGTGTGATATATGTCTGTGTACAGACTGTGTGTGTGATATATGTCTGTGTACAGACTGTGTGTGTGATATATGTCTGTGTACTGACTGTGTGTGTGTGGTATATTTCTGTGTACGGGCTTTGTGTGTGATATATGTCTGTGTACAGACTGTGTGATTGTGATATGTCTGTGTACAGATTGTGTGTGATATATGTCTGTATACAGACTGTGTGTAATATATGTCTGTGCACAGGCTGTGTGTGTGATATATGTCTGTGTACAGTCTGTGTGTGTGATGTATGTCTGTGTACGGGCTGTGTGTGTGATATATCTGTGTACAGACTGTGTGTGCGATATATGTCTGTGTACAGACTGTGTTTGTTATATATGTCTGTGTACGGGCTGTGTGTGAGACATATGTCTGTGTACAGGATGTGTGTGTGTTATATGTCTGTGTACGGGCTGTGTGTGTGATATATGTCTGTGTACAGACTGTGTGTGATATATGTCTGTGTACAGACTGTGTGTGTGATATATGTCTGTGTACAGGCTGTGTGTGTGGTATATGCCTGTGTACAGACTGTGTGTGTGATGTATGTCAGAGTACAGACTGAGTGTGTGTGATATATGTCTGTGTACAGACTGTGTGTGTGTGACATAAGTCTGTGTACAGGCTGTGTGTGTGATATATATCTGTGTACAGACTGTGTGTGTGCTATATGTCTGTGTAAAGACTGTGTGTGTGTGATATATATTTGTACAGACTGTGTGTGTGTGATACATATCTGTTTACAGGCTGTGTGTGATATATGTCTGCGTACAGACTGTGTGTGATATAGGTCTGTGTATGGGCTGTGTGTGTGATATATGTCTGTGTGTGTGAATAATGTCTGTGTACAGACTGTGTGTGATATAGGTATGTGTCCAGACTGTGTGTGTGATATATGTCTGTGCACAGATTGTGTGTGTGAAATATATGTCTGTGTACAGGTTGTGTGTGTGATATATGTCTCTATACAGGCTGTGTGTGTGATATATGTCTGTGTACAGTCTGTGTGTGTGATGTATGTCTGTGTACAGACTGTGTGTGTGATATATCTGTGTACCGACTGTGTGCGTGATATATGTCTGTGTACAGACTGTTTTTGTTAAATATGTCTGTGTATGGGCTGTGTGTGTGATATATGTCTGTGTACAGACTGTGTGTGTGATAAATATCTGTGTACAGACTGTGTGTGTGATATATATCTGTGTACAGACTGTGTGTGTGCGATATATATCTGTGCACAGACTCTGTGTGAGTGATATATATCTGTGTACAGTCTCTGTGTGTGATATATGTCTGTGTACAGACTGTGTGTGTGATATATGTCTGTCTACAGACTGTGTGTGTGATATATGTCTGTGTACAGGTTGTGTGTTTGATATATGTCTGTTTACGGGCTGTGTGTGTGATAAATGTCTGTGTACGGGCTGTGTGTGTGTGATATATGTCTGTGTACAGTCTCGGTGTGTGATATATGTCTGGGTACAGTCTCTGTGTGTGATATATATCTGTGTACAGGCTGTGTGTGGTATATGTCTGCGTACAGACTGTGTGTGATATAGGTCTGTGCACGGGTTGTGTGTGTGATATATGTCTGTGTACAGGCTGTGTGCGTGATATATCTCTGTGTACAGGCTGTGTGTGTGATATATGTCTGTGTACAGAATGTGTGTGTGATATATGTCTGTCTACAGACTGTGTGTGTGATATATGTCTGTGTACAGGTTGTGTGTTTGATATATGTCTGTTTTCGGGCTGTGTGTGTGATAAATGTCTGTGTACGGGCTGTGTGTGTGTGATATATGTCTGTGTACAGTCTCGGTGTGTGATATATGTCTGGGTACAGTCTCTGTGTGTGATATATATCTGTGTACAGGCTGTGTGTGGTATATGTCTGCGTACAGACTGTGTGTGATATAGGTCTGAACACGGGTTGTGTGTGTGATATATGTCTGTGTACAGGCTGTGTGTGTGATATATCTCTGTGTACAGGCTGTGTGTGTCATATATGTCTATGCACAGACTGTGTGTATGATATATATGTCTTTGTACAGGCTGTGTGTGTGTGATATATGTCTGTATACAGGCTGTGTGTGTGATATATGTCTGTGTACAGACTGTGTGTGTGATATATGTCTGTGTATAGGCTGTGTGTGTGTGTGATATATGTCTGTGTACAGACTGTGTGTGTGATATATGTCTGTGCACAGTCTGTGTGTGTGATGTATGTCTGTGTACAGACTGTGTTTATGATATATGTCTGTGTACGGGCTGGGTGTGTGACATATGTCTGTGTACAGGATGTGTGTGTGATATATGTCTGTGTACAGGCTGTGTGTGTGACATAAGTCTGTGTACAGGCTGTGTGTATGATATATGTCTGTGTGCAGGCTGTGTGTGTGATATATGTCTGTGTCCAGACTGTGTGTGTGATATATGTCTGTGAACAGACTGTGTGTGTGATATATGCCTGTGTACAGGCTGTGTGTGTGATATATGTCTGTGTACGGGCTGTGTGTGTGTGATATATGTCTGTGTACCGGCTGTGTGTGTGATATATGTCTGTGTACAGACTGTGTGTGTGATATATGTCTGTGTACTGACTGTGTGTGTGATATATGTCTGTGTACAGACTGTGTGTGTGATATATGTCTGTGTACAGACTGTGTGTGTGATATATGTCTGTGTACAGGCTGTGTGTGTGATATATGTCTGTGTACAGACTGTGTGTGTGATATATGTCTGTGTACAGACTGTGTGTGTGATATATGTCTGTGTACTGACTGTGTGTGTGATATATGTCTGTGTACAGACTGTATGTGTGATATATGTCTGTGTACAGACGGTGTGTGTGATATATGTATGTGTACAGACTGTGTGTGTGATATATGTCTGTGTACTGACGGTGTGTGTGTGGTATATTTCTGTGTACGGGCTGTGTGTGTGATATATGTCTGTGTACAGACTGTGTGTGTGCATGATATGTTTGTGTACAGACTGTGTGTGATATATGTCTGTATACAGACTGTGTGTGATATATGTCTGTGTACAGACTGTGTGTGTGTGATATATGTCTGTTTACAGACTGTGTGCGTGTGATATATGTCTGTGTACTGACTGTGTGTGTGTGATATATGTCTGTGTACTGTCGGTGTGTGTGATGTATGTCTGTGTACGGTCTGTGTGTGTGATATATCTGTGTACAGACTGTGTGTGTGTGATATATGTCTGTGTACAGACTGTGTGTGTGTGTGATATATGTCTGTGTACGGGCTGCGTTTGTGATATATGTCTGTGTACAGACTGTGTGTGATATATCTCTGTGTACAGACTGTGTTTGTGATATATGTCTGTGTGCAGGCTGTGTGTGTGATATATATCTGTGCACAGACTGTGTGTATGATATATGTCTGTGTACAGACTGTGTGTATGATATATGTCTGTGTACAGACTGTGTTTGTGATATATGACTGTGTACAGGCTGTGTGTGTGATATATATCTGTGTACTGGTTGTGTGTTTGATATATGTCTGTGTACGGGCTGTGTGTGTGATATATGTCTGTGTATGGGCTGTGTGTGCGTGATATATATCTGTGTACAGTCTCTGTGTGTGATATATGTCTGTATACGGGCTGTGTGTGTGATATATGCCTGTGTACAGACTGTGTGTGTGATATATGTCAGAGTACAGACTGAGTGTGTGTGATATATATCTGTGTACAGACTGTGTGTGTGTGGTATATTTCTGTGTACGGGCTGTGTGTGTGATATATGTCTGTGTACAGACTGTGTGTGTGATATATTCCTGTGCACAGGCTGTGTGTGTGATATATGTCTGTGTACAGTCTGTGTGTGTGATGTATGTCTGTGTACAGACTGTGTGTGTGATATATTTCTGTGTACAGGCTGTGTGTGTGATATATGTCTGTGTACATACTCTGTGTGTGATATATGTCTGTGTACAGACTGTGTGTGTGTGATATATGTCTGTGTACAGACTGTGTGTGTGATATATATCTGTGTACAGACTGTGTGTGTGCGAAATATGTCTGTGTACAGACTCTGTGTGAGTGATATATATATGTGTACAGTCTCTGTGTGTGATACATGTCTGTGTACAGACTGTGTGTGTGATATATGTCTGTGTACAGACTGTGTGTGTGATATGTATCTGTGTACAGGTTGTGTGTTTGATATATGTCTGTGTACAGACTGTGTGTGTGATATATGTATGTGTACAGGCTGTGTGTGTGTGATATATGTCTGTGTACAGACTGTGTGTGTGATATATGTCTGTGTACAGGCTGTGTGTGTGTGTGATATATGTCTGTGTACAGACTGTGTGTGTGATATATGTATGTGTACAGACTGTGTGTGTGATATATGTCTGTGTGCAGGGTGTGTGTGTGATATATGTCTGTGTACAGACTGAGTGTGTGATATATGTCTTTGTACAGACTGTGTGTGTGGTATATGTCTGTGTACAGACTGTGTGTGTGATTTATGTCTGTGTACAGGCTGTGTGTGTGATATATGTCTGTGTACGGGCTTTGTGTGTTATATATGCCTGTATACAGACTGTGTGTGTGATATATGTCTGTGTACAGACTGTGTGATATATGTCTGTGTACAGGCTATGTGTTTGATATATGTCTTTGTACAGGCTGTGTGTGTGATATGTGTCTGTGTACAGGCTATGTGTGTGATATATGTCTCTGTACAGACTGTGTGTGTGTGATATATGTCTGTGTACAGGCTGTGTGTGTGTGTGATATATGTCTGTGTACAGATTGTGTGTGTGATAAATGTCTGTGTACCGACTGTGTGTGTGATATATGTCTGTGTACAGGCTGTGTGTGTGATATATGTCTGTGTACAGTCTGTGTGGTATATGTCTGTGTACAGGCTATGTGTTTGATATATGTCTTTGTACAGGCTGTGTGTGTGATATGTGTCTGTGTACAGGCTATGTGTGTGATATATGTCTCTGTACAGACTGTGTGTGTGTGATATATGTCTGTGTACATGCTGTGTGTGTGTGTGATATATGTCTGTGTACAGATTGTGTGTGTGATATATGTCTGTGTACCGACTGTGTGTGTGATATATGTATGTGTACAGGCTGTGTGTGTGATATATGTCTGTGTACAGACTGTGTGTGTGATATATGTCTGTGTACAGACTGTGTGTGTGATATATGTCTGTGTACAGGCTGTGTGTGTGTGATATATGTCTGTGTACAGACTGTGTGTGTGATATATGTCTGTGCACAGGCTGTGTGTGTGATATATGTCTGTGTACTGTCTGTGTGTGTGATGTATGTCTGTGTACGGGCTGTGTGTGATATATCTGTGTACAGACTGTCTGTGTGATATATGTCTGTGTACAGACTGTGTTTGTGATATATGTCTGTGTACGGGCTGTGTGTGTGACATATGTCTGTGTACAGGATGTGTGTGTGATATATATCTGTGTACAGGCTGTGTGTGTGACATAATTCTGTGTACAGGCTGTGTGTGTGATATATGCCTGTGTACAGGCTGTGTGTGTGATATATGTCTGTGTACAGGCTGTGTGTGTGTGATATATGTATGTGTACGGGCTGTGTGTGTAATATATCTGTGTACAGACTGTCTGTGTGATATATGTCTGTGTACAGACTGTGTTTGTGATATATGTCTGTGTACGGGCTGTGTGTGTGACATATGTCTGTGTACAGGATGTGTGTGTGATATATGTCTGTGTACAGACTGTGTGTGTGATATATGTCTGTGTACGGGCTGAGTGTGGTATATTTCTGTGTATGGGCTGTGTATGTGATATATGTCTCTGTACAGACTGTGTGTGTGATATATGTCTGTGTACAGTCTCTGTGAGATATATATGTCTGTGTACAGACTGTGTGTGTGATATATGTCTGTGTACAGCCTGTGTGTGTGTGATATATGGATGTGTACAGACTGTGTGTGTGATATATGTATGTGTACAGACTGTGTGTGTGATATATGTCTGTGTACAGACTGTGTGTGTGTGATATATTTCTGTGTAAATACTGTGTATGTGATATATGTCTGTATACGGGCTGTGTGTGTGATATATGTCTGTGTACAGTCTCTGTGTGTGATATATGTCTGTGTACAGATTGTGTGTGTGTGATATATGTCTGTGGACTGGCTGCGTGTGTGATATATGTCTTTGTACAGGCTGTGTGTGTGTGATATGTGTCTGTGTACAGGCTGTGTGTGTGATATATGTCTGTGTACAGACTGTGTGTGTGTGATATATGTCTGTGTATAGGCTGTGTGTGTGTGTGATATATGTCTGTGTACAGACAGTGTGTGTGATATATGTCTGTGTACAGGCTGTGTGTGTGTGTGTGATATATGTCTGTGTACAGAATGCGTGTGTGATATATGTCTGTGTACAGACTGTGTGTGTGTGATATATGACTGTGTGCAGGCTGTGTGTGTGATATATGTCTGTGTACAGACTGAGTGTGTGATATATGTCTGTGTACAGACTGTGTGTGTGGTATATGTCTGTGTACAGACTGTGTGTGTGATTTATGTATGTGTACAGGCTGTGTGTGTGATATATGTCTGTGTACGGGCTATGTGTGTTATATATGCCTGTATATAGACTGTGTGTGTGGTATATGCCTGTGTACAGACTGTGTGGTATATGTCTGTGTACAGGCTATGTGTTTGATATATGTCTTTGTACAGGCTGTGTGTGTGATATGTGTCTGTGTACAGGCTATGTGTGTGATATATGTCTCTGTACAGACTGTGTGTGTGTGATATATGTCTGTGTACAGGCTGTGTGTGTGTGTGATATATGTCTGTGTACAGATTGTGTGTGTGATATATGTCTGTGTACCGACTGTGTGTGTGATATATGTCTGTGTACAGGCTGTGTATGTGATATATGTCTGTGTACTGTCTGTGTGTGTGATGTGTGTCTGTGTACGGGCTGTGTGTGTGATATATCTGTGTACAGACTGTCTGTGTGATCTATGTCTGTGTACAGACTGTGTTTGTGATATATGTCTGTGTACAGGCTGTGTGTGTGACATATGTTTGTGTACAGTCTCTGTGAGATATATATGTCTGTGTACAGACTGTGTGTGTGATATATATCTGTGTACAGCCTGTGTGTGTGATATATGGATGTGTACAGACTGTGTGTGTGATATATGTATGTGTACATACTGTGTGTGTGTGATATATGTCTGTGTACAGACTGTGTGTGTGTGGTATATCTCTGTGTACAGGCTGTGTGTGTGTGTGTGTGATATATTTCTGTGTACAGACTGTGTGTGTGATATATGTCCGTGTACAGACTGTGTGTGTGATATATGTCTGTGTACAGACTTCGTGTGTGATATATGTCTGTGTACAGACTGTGTGTGATATAGGTCTGTGTACAGACTATGTGTGCTATATATGCCTGTATACAGACTGTGTCTGTGATATATGTCTGTGTACAGACTGTGTGGTATATGTCTGTGTACAGGCTATGTGTGTGATATATGTCTTTGTGCTGGCTGTGTGTGTGATATGTGTCTGTGTACAGGCTGTGAGTGTGATATATGTCTGTGTACAGACTGTGTGTGCGTGATATATGTCTGTGTACAGGCTGTGTGTGTGTGTGATATATGTCTGTGTGCAGATTGTGTGTGTGATATATGTCTGTGTACAGACTGTGTGTGTAAAATATGTCTGTGTACAGACAGTGTGTGTGATATATGTCTGTATACGGGCTGTGTGTGTGATATATGTCTGTGTACAGTCTCTGTGTGTGATATATGCCTGTGTACAGATTGTGTGCGTGTGATATATGCCTGTGGACTGGCTGTGTGTGTGTGATATGTTTCTGTGTACAGGCTGTGTGTGTGATATATGTCTGTGTACAGACTGTGTGTATGTGATATATGTCTGTGTACAGGCTGTGTGAGTGTGTGATATATGCCTGTGTACAGACTGTGTGTATGATATATGTCTGTGTACAGGCTGTGTGTGTGTGTGATATATGTTTGTGTACAGACTGTGTGTGTGATATATGTCTGTGTACAGACTGTGTGTGTGATATATGTCTGTGTGCAGGCTGTGTGTGTGATATATGTCTGTGTACAGACTGAGTGTGTGATATATGTCTGTGTACAGACTGTGTGTGTGGTATATGTCTGTATACAGACTGTGTGTGTGATTTATGTATGTGTACAGGCTGTGTGTGTGATATATGTCTGTGTACGGGCTATGTGTGTTATATATGCCTGTATAAAGACTGTGTGTGTGATATATGTCTGTGTACAGACTGTGTGGTATATATCTGTGTACAGGCTATATGTGTGATATATGACTTTGTACAGGCTGTGTGTGTGATATGTGTCTGTGTACAGGCTGTGTGTGTGATATATGTCTCTGTACAGATTGTGTGTGTGATATATGTCTGTGTACCGACTGTGTGTGTGAGATATGTCTGTGTACAGGCTGTGTGTGTGATATATGTCTGTGTACAGACTGCGTGTGATATATGTCTGTACAGACTGTGTGTGTGGTATATGTCTGTGTACAGGCAGTGTGTGTTTGTGATATATGTCTGTGGACAGACTGTGTGTGTGATATATGTCTGTGTACAGACTGTGTGTGTGTGATATATGTCTGTGTACAGGCTGTGTGTGTGATATATGTCTGTGTACAGACTTTGAGTGATATATGTCTGTGTACAGACTGTGTGTAATATATGTCTGTGTACAGACTGTGTGTGTGTGATATATGTCTGTGTACAGACTGTGTGTGTGATATATGTCTGTGTACAGACTGTGTGTTTGATATATGTCTGTGTACAGGCTGTGTGTGTGATATATGTCTGTGTACAGACTGTGTGTGTGTGATATATGTCTGTGTACAGACTGTGTGTGTGATATATATCTTTGTACAGACTGTGTGTGTGATATATGTCTGTGTACAGGCTGTGTGTGTGATATATGTCTTTGTATATATCTCTCTGTCTCTCTCTCTCTCTCACTCTCTCTCTCTGTCTCTCTCTCTCTGTCTCTGTCACACACTCTCTCTCTCTCTCTCTATCTATCTCCCTGTCTTTATCAATGTCTTTCCCTCTCTCTATCAATCTGTGCCTTTCTCTAACTATCTCTCTCTCTCTCTCGCTCTCTCTCTGTGTCTCTCTATCTCTATCTCTCCCTATCTTTATCACTGTCTTTCCCTCTCTCTCTGTCTCTCTTTCTCTCTCTCTCTGTCACCCTCACTTTCTGTCTCTCTCTCTCTCTCTCTCTCTCTCTCTCGCTCTCTCTGTATCTCTTTCTTTCCATCTCTCTCTATCAATCCCTTTCTCTCTCTCTCATTCTCTCTCTCTGTCTGTCTCTCTCTCTCTATCTGTCTCTCTCCCTTCTCTCTCTCCGTCTCTCTGTCTCTCTGCCTATCACCCTCTCTCTCTCTCTCTCTCGCTGTCTGTCTCTCTCTCTCTCGCTCCGTCTCTTTGCCTGTGCCTAACTCCCCCTCTATCTCTCTCTCTCACTGCCTGTCTCTATCTCTCTCTCTGTGTCTCTTTGTCTGTCTTCCTACCTCCTCTCTCTTTCTCTCTCTCTCGCTCTCTGTCTCTCTCTCTCGCTCTGTCTGTCTCTCTGTCTCTGTCGCTGTCTCTCGCTCTCTGTCTCACTGTATTTCATTGTCTTTCCCTCGCTCTCTCTCCCTCTCTCTCTCTCTGTCTCTCTCTTTCTGTCTCTCTGTCTCTCTTTCTCTCTCTCTTTTTCACTGTCTCTCTTTTTTTGCTCCATTTATCCCTCTCTGTCACTCTCTCTCTCTTGCTCTGTATCTCTCCGTGTCTTTATCTCAATTTTTCCCTCTCTCCTATCAATCTCTCTCTGTCTCTGTCTACCTGTCTCTCTCTCTCTCTGTCTCTCCTTCTGTATTTCCATCTCTCTGTCTATCTCTCTCTCTGTCTTTCTCGCTGTCTTTCTCTCTGTATCTCTCACTCTCTGTCTCTCTCTCTCTTGCTCTGTATTTTTCGCTATTGCTCTCTCTCACGCTCTCTCACCTTCTCGCTCTGAGTCTCTCACGATCTCGCTCCATCTCTCCCTCTCTCTCTGTCTCTCTCTCTCTCTGTATCTCTCTATAATTCTGTCTCTCTCTATCTGTCTGTCTGCCTATCTCTTTGTCTCGCTCTCTATCTCTCTGTCGATCTCTCTCTATCTCTCTCCCTCTCTCTCTGTCGCGCTCTCACTCTCGCTCTGTTTCTCTCTCTCTGATACGTCCTTACTGCACAATATAAATGCACACGAGGCCCATGCTTGGGAGAAGGTCAGTCTGTGACCTGTCCTTTATTCCTTAGCACTCAAGTGATGAATGTGGGTGGAGCTTCCCCTTTTATACTTGAAGGTCCAGGTTAGGAGTGTCTCCCACCTAGTGGTCAGTGTTCTCACGGTGTACAATTTAGGTCAGTTTATACATGGGTTACAATGCTGGTTGAATACATGACATCACCTCCCCCCCAAAGTCTTATTGAGATCACAGGTTAAGTCTCTCTGGTGGTTTACATTCCCTTGTAGAGCGCCTGAGTTGGGGCTCCGGTTGTTGGGCGCTGGCCTGAGTGTCTGCTGTTTGCGGTGCCTCAGGCCTGTCTGGACTGCCCACAGTGACTGGGCTCTCCTCCACTTGGTTCCGGTGTTCAGTCACCTGTGGTGGAGTAAACTCTACGTCGTGTTCTTCCTCTGCTTTTTCTATGGGGTTGCTGAACCTCTTTTTAGTTTGATCCACATGTTTGCGGCAGATTTGTCCATTGGTAAGTTTAACTACCAGAATCCTATTTCCCTCTTTGGCAACCACAGCGCCTGCGAGCCATTTGGGCCCTGCAGCATAGTTGAGGACAAAAACAGGATCATTTACATCAATACATCGCGCCCTCGCATTCCTGTCATGGTAGTGATATTGTGACTAGCGCCTGCTCTCGACAATTTCTTTCATGGTGGGGTGTATAAGGGATAACGTGGTTTTGAGCGTCCTTTTCATGAGTCGCTCTGCGGGTGGAATCCCTGTGAGCGAGTGTGGTCGGGATCTATAGGCCTACAGGAGGTGTGATAAGCGGCTTTGTAGGGAACCCCCTTGGAATCTGAGCATCCCCTGTTTGATTATTTGCACTGCTCGTTCTGCTTGGCCGTTTGATGCCGGCTTGAACGGTGCCGTTCTGACATGGTTAATTCCATTGCCTGCCATGAAGTCCTGGAATTCAATGCTTGTAAAGCACGGGCCATTGTCGCTGACCAGGATGTCCGGTAGACCATGGGCGGCGAACATTGCCCGTAGACTTTCTACCGTGGCAGAGGATGTGCTTGAATTTAAAATGTCACACTCGATCCATTTGGAGGAGGCGTCTACTACAACCAAAAACATTTTTCCCATGAAAGGACCTGCGTAGTCCACATGGATGCGTGACCAAGGCTTGGCGGGCCATGGCCAGGGGCTAATGGCGGCTTCCTGGGCGCATGGCCCAGCTGGGCACACGTGTTGCACCCGCGAACACAAAGTTCCAGGTCTGCGTCAATCCCTGGCCACCAAACGTGTGACCTGCCAATTGCCTTCATCATGACAATGCCCGGGTGCCCATTGTGGAGTTCTCTGATGAACATCTCTCTGCCCATCTGGGGCATGACTTCGCAGTATCCCCACAATAGGCAATCGGCCTGAATCCAGAGTTCATCCTTGCGCCTGTGAAATGGTTTAAATTTCTCAGGGCATGCCCCGTACGTGGCTGTCCAGTCCCCATTCAGGATACATTTCTCGACTAGAGACAATAGCGGGTCTCTATTTGTCCAGACTTTAATCTGACGGGCTGTCACAGGTGAGCCTTCGCTTCTGAAAGCTTCAACAGCCATGACCATCTCAGCACCATGCTCGGTAGCCCCCTCAGTGGTGGCTAGTGGGAGCCTGCTGAGTGCATTGGCGCAGTTTTCGGTGCCTGGTCTGTGCCGAATTGTGTAGTCATAGGCGGCTAACGTGAATGCCCACCTCTGTATGCGGGCCGATGCTTTCGCATTTATGGCCTTGTTGTCGACCAAAAGGGACGTTAGGGGTTTGTGCTCTGTCTCCAGCTCAAATTTCCTGCCAAACAGGTACTGGTGCATTTTCTTTACTGCATATACACATGCGAGCGCTTCCTTTTCTACCATCCCGTAGCCCCTTTCTGCCTGGGACAGACTCCTGGAGGCATAAGCTGCTGGCTGTAACTGACCCTTGGCATTCACATGCTGCAACACACACCCGACACCATCGGACGAAGCATCGCACGTTAACACAAGTTTATTACATGGGTCATACAGCGTTAACAGTGTGTTGGAACATAACAAATTGCGTGCTCTATTAAAAGTCCTTTCCTGGCTGTCCCCCCAGACACATGCGCGATCTTTGCGTAGGAGCACATGTAGCGGCTCTAGCAGCGTGCTCAATTTGGGAAGAAAGTTACCAAAATAGTTCAGGAGGCCCAGGAACGAATGCAGCTCCGTTGTGTTACGGGGTCTGGGTGCTCTCTGGATCGCTTCCGTCTTGGATGCAGTATGGCTGATCCCGTCTGCTGCTACCCTCATCTCCAGGAATTCTACCTCTGGAGCTAGGAAGATGCACTTCGCCTTTTTCAGTCGCAGACCTACCTGGTCCAGTCTGCGTAGCACCTCCTCCAGGTTGTGGAGGTGTTCTTCAGTATCGTAACCCGTAATGAGGATGTCGTCCTGAAAAACCACCGTCCCTGGAATCGACTTGAGGAGGCTTTCCATATTTCGTTGGAAGATCGCGGCGGCCGAGCGAATCCCGAACGGACATCTGTTGTACTCAAACAATCCCTTGTGTGTCGTGATGGTGGTCAGCTTCTTCGACTCACTCGCCAGCTCCTGGGTCATGTAAGCTGAGGTCAGGTCCAATTTTGAAAATAGTTTGCCACCGGATAGCGTCGCAAAGAGGTCCTCCGCTCTCAGTCGCGGGTACTGGTCTTGGAGTGACACCCGATTGATGGTTGCCTTGTAATCGCCACATATCCTGACCGACCCATCCGCCTTGAGCACCGGCACAATCGGGCTCGCCCAGTCACTGAATTCGACTGGCGAGATGATGCCTTCCCTCAGCAGGCAGTCCAATTCACCTTCTATCTTTTCCCGCATCACGTACGGCACCGCTCTGGCCTTGTGGTGTACTGGCCTGGTGTCCGGGTTAATATGAATCACTACCTTAGCCCCCATCAAAGTGCCGATGCCGGGTTGAAATAATGAGTCAAATTTGTCCAGGACCTGTGAGCATGATACTCGCTCCACAGAGGAAATTGCATTGACATCGCCCCATTTCCAGTTCATGACAGCAAGCCAACTCCTCCCCAGTAGTGCGGGACCGTCCCCTGGGACAATCCAGAGTGGAAACCTGTTCTCCGAATCTTTGTGGGTCACGACTACCGTGGCGCTGCCTAGCACCGGAATGATCTGCTTTGTGTAAGTCCGTAGCTGTGCGTCAATTGGCGATAATTTTGGCCTCCTGGCCTTGGATGCCCACAACTTTTCGAACTGTTTG
Source organism: Pristiophorus japonicus (assembly GCF_044704955.1). Lineage (NCBI taxonomy): Eukaryota > Metazoa > Chordata > Chondrichthyes > Pristiophoridae > Pristiophorus > Pristiophorus japonicus. The sequence continues at coordinate 5,468,832 of NW_027254395.1, read as the reverse complement.
ATACCCATCAGGGACTGGCTGGCCCCCGTGTCTAACTCCATTGATACTGGGATACCATTGAGGAGCACTTTCATAATTATCGGTGGCGTCCTGGTATATGAACTGTACATGTGCTCCACATGAACTCGCTGAACTTCAGCTTCCAGCGATTTCCTCCAGTGTCCATTTCGACAATTTCTGCAGGTATTTTGCTCATCTCTGCAAACTCCGGCTGAGTGTGTGCCTCCATGCCTCCAGCATGAGTTGCGGTTTGAAACAAAAGGTCCCTTGCCAGTCGATCGTCCCTGACTGCCCCTGTTATTGTCCTTGAGTGCACCATTAACAGGTGTTGATGGCCCCATTACTGGCCACATTGTCCCTTGCAATGGCGTGAATCGCTGTTCAGCTTGTCATTGTCTCTGTCGAACTCCCCCTCTGGGTTCGACCATATGTTGGGGCATGCCTGACTGCCCTTGTCTGCCTGGAGAACTGTGTGCTGCTTTAACAATGTTGAATCTCTGTCCCAACCATTCCTTAACACAGTACCTCTCGTCTGTACCGCTAGTGGCCATGCTCGCGTGGTTTAAATCCCAGTTTCTTGTCGCCATTGATACATCCTTACTCCACAGTATAAATGCACACGAGGCCCATGCTTGAGAGAAGGTCAGTTTATGACCTGTCCTTTATTCCTTAGCACTCAAGTGATGAAGGTGGGTGGAACTTCCCCTTTTATACCTGAAGGTCCAGGTTAGGAGTGTCTCCCACCTAGTGGTCAGTGTTCTCACGGTGTACAACTTAGGTCAGTTTATACATAGGTTACAATGCTGGTTGAATATATGACACTCTCTCTCTGTATCTTTCCATGTCTTTATCTCCATCTTTCCCTCTCTCTCTATCAATCTCTCTGTCTCTCTCTCTGTCTCTCTCTCTGTCGCTGTTTCACTCTCTCCCTGTCTCTCTCTCTCTGTCTCTCTCTGTCTGTCTCTATGTCTCTCTCTCTCTCTGTCGCTGTTTCACTCTCTCCCTGTCTCTCTCACTCTGTCTCTCTCTGTCTGTCTCTCTGTCTCTCTCTCTCTCTGTTTCACTCTCTCTCTGTTTTTCGCTCCATCTTTCCCTCTGTGTCTCTCTCTCCCTCTCGCTCTGTATCTCTCCGTGTCTTTATCTCAATCTTTCCCTCTCTCCTTTCAATCTCTCTCTGTCTCTGTCTCTCTCTCTCTCTCTATCTGTCTTTCCCTCTCTCTGTCTATCTCTTTCTGTCTTTCTCTATGTCTTTCTCTCTGTCTCTCTCACTCTCTGTCTCTCTCTCTGTCTGTCTCCCTGTCTCTCTCTCTCTCTTTCATTCTCTCCCTGTCTCTCTCTCTCTCTTTCACTCTCTCTCACTCTCGCTCTGTTTCTCTCTCTCTCTCTATCTTTCCATCTCTTTATCTCCATCTTTCCCTCTCTCTCTATCAATCTATCTCTCTCTGTCTCTCTTTCTCTCTCTGTCTCTCTCTATGATGCTCTCTCTCTGTTTCTATTTGTCTTTCCCTCCCTTTCGCTATCTCTCTCTCTGTCTCTCTCTCTGTCTTTCTCTCCATCTCTCCCTCTCTCTGTATCTCTCTATAATTCTGTCTCTCTCTTTCATTCTGTCTCTCTGTCGATCTCTCTGTCTCCCTCTGTGGCGCTGTTTCACTCCCTCCCTGCCTCTCTCTTTCTCTCTCACTCTGTCTCTCTCTGTCTGTCTCTCTGTCTCTCTCTCTCTCTCTGTTTCACTCTCTCACTGTTTTTCGCTCCATCTTTCCCTCTCTGTCTCTCTCTCCCGCTCGCTCTGTATCTCTCCGTGTCTTTATCTCAATCTTTCCCTCTCTCCTATCAATCTCTCTCTCTCTCTGTCTCTGTCTCTCTATCTGTCTTTCCCTCTCTCTCTCTGTCTATCTCTCTCTCTGTCTTTCTCTATGTCTTTCTCTCTGTCTCTCTCTCTGTCTCTCTATCTGTCTTTCCCTCTCTCTCTCTGTCTATCTCTCTCTGTCTTTCTCTATGTCTTTCTCTATGTCTTTCTCTCTGTCTCTCTCTCTCTGTCTCTCTCTCTCTGTCTCTCTATCTGTCTTTCCCTCTCTCTGTCTACCTCTCTCTGTCTTTCTCTATGTCTTTCTCTCTGTCTCTCTCTCTGTCTCTCTATCTGTCTTTCCCTCTCTCTCTCTGTCTATCTCTCGCACTCTGTCTTTCTCTATGTTTTTCTCTCTGTCTCTCGCTCTCTGACTCTCTCTCTCTGTCTCTCTCTCTATGTCTGTCGCTCTGTCTCTCTCTCTCTCTTTCACTCTCTCCCTGTTTCTCTCTCTCTCTCTCTCGCTCTGTCTCTCTCTCTCTCGCTCTGTATTTTTCTCTGTCTCTCTCTCTCGCTCTCTCACCTTCTCTCTCTGAGTCTCTCTCTATCTCGCTCCATCTCTCCCTCTCTCTCTGTCTCTCTCTCTCTCTCTCTGTATCTCTCTATAATTCTGTCTCTCTCTCTGTATCTTTCTGTGGCTTTATCTACATCTTTCCCCCTCTCTCGATCAATCTTTCTCTCTGTCTCTCTCTCTTTCCCTCTCTCTCTGACTCTCTCTCTCTGTCTCTATCTGTCTTTCCCTCTCTCTCGCTGTCTCTCTCTCTGATTCTCTCTCTCTTTCTTTCTTTCCGTCTCTCCCTCTCTCTGTATATCTCTATAATTCTATCTCTCTCGCTCGCTCTGCCTGCCTATCTCTGTCTTTCTCTCCGTCTCTCTCTCACTCTGTATATTTAACTGTGTCTCTCGGTCTCTCTCTCTCTCTGTCTTTCTCTATGTTTCTCTCTCTCTATCTCTCTGTTTCAGTCTCTCCCTGTCTCTCTCGCTCTCTCTCTCGCTCTGTCTCTCTCTGCCTCTCTCTCTTTCGCTCTTTATTTTTCTCAGTGTCTCTCTCTGTCTCTCTCTCTCTCTCTATCTCTCTCTCTCTGCCTAACTGTGTCTCTCTCCCACTGTCTCTGCCTGTCTCTCTCTCGCTATCTCTCTCTGTCTCACTCTCTCGCACGCGCTCTCTTTCTCTCTGTCTCTCTCTCTCCCTATCTCTATCTCTCTCTGTCTCTGTCTCTCTCTCAGTCTCTCTCTCTCTGTCTTTCTTTCTCTGTCTCTCTCTCTCTCTCTCTCTGTCTCTCTCTCCGTCTCTCTCTCTCTGTCTCTCTCTCTCTCTCTTTCTCTCTCTCTCTCTGTCTCTCTCGATCTGTCTCTCTCTGTCGCTCTCTCTATCTATCTTTCTCTCTGTGCCTCTCTGTCTCTCGATATATCTCTGTCTCTGTATCTCTCTCTGTATGTGTCTATCTCTATCTTTCTCTCTCTCTCTCACTCTCTATCTATGTCTGTATCTCTTTCCCTCTCTATATATCTCTGTCACGCTCTCTATCTGTCTCTATCAGTTTCTAGCTCTCTCTCTTTCTCTCTCCCTCTCACTCTCTCTCTCCCTCTCTGTCTCTCTCTCTCTCTCTATATCTCTCTCTCTCTGTCTTGCTCTTCCTCGCTCTCTCTCGCTATGTCTCGCTCTCTCTCTCTCTCTCTCTTTCTCTGTCTCTCTCTTTTTCTGTCTGTCTCTCTCTGCCTCTCTCACTTTCTGTCTCTCTCTCTCTGTGTTTCTCTCTCCCTCTCTGTCTTGCTCTGACTCGCTCTCTCTCGCTATGTCTCTCTCTCTCTCTCTCTCTGTCACTCTCTCTTTCTCTCTCTGTCTCTCTCTCTGTCTCTCTCTCTGTCTCTCTGTCTCTCTCTCTGTCTCTCTATCTGTCTTTCTGTCTCTGTCTCTCTGTCTCTCTCTCTCTCTCTATCAGTCTTTCCCTATCTCTCTCTGTCTCTGTCTCTGTCTCTCTCTCTCTGTCTCTCTGTCTTTCTCTCTGTCTCTGTTTCTCTCTCTCTCTCTCTCTCTCTCTCTCTCTCGCTCTCTCACCTTCTCTCTCTGAGTCACTCTCTATCTCGCTCCATCACTCCCTCTCTCTCTCTCTCTCTCTCTCTGTATCTCTCGATAATTATGTCTCTCTGTCTCTCTCTCTCTCTGTCTGTCTGCCTATCTCTGTCTCTCTATCTATCGATCTCTCTTTGTCTCTCTCTCTCTGTCTCTCTGTCTTTCTCTCTATCTCTGTTTCTCTCTCTCTCTCTCTCTCTCTCACCTTCTCTCTCTGAGTCTCTCTCTATCTCGCTCCATCACTCCCTCTCTCTCTGTCTCTCTCTCTCTCTCTCTCTCTCTCTCTCTCTCTCTCTCTCTCTCTCTCTGTATCTCTCGATAATTATGTATCTCTGCCTCTCTCTCTCTCTGTCTGTCTGCCTATCTCCGTCTCTCTCTCTATCTATCGATCTCTCTCTCTCTCTCTCTCTCTCTGTATTTCTCCATGTCTTTATCTCTGCCTTTCCCTCTCTCTCTCTATCAATCTCTCTCTCTCTCTGTCTGTCTCCCACTCTGTGTCTCTCTCACTCTGTCTCTCTCACTCTTTCAGTCTCTCTGTATATCTCTCCCTCTGTCTCTGTCTCTCTGAAGCTCTCCCAGAACCACAGTGACAATGCACACACCGATCTTCAATCATCCATTTTACATGTGTTAATGGTCGCCATTTTATGTCAACATTGGGAGATTGATGACAGAGACCGACTACTCTCTAATTTAACTTTAGCTGCTTAAAGGTGTACCTGCCCTGGGAGTGTTTGATGGGATAGTGTAGAGGGAGCTTTACTCTGTATCTAACCCACTGTACCTGAACTGGGAGTGTTTGATGGGACAGTGTAGAGGGAGCTTTACTCTGTATCTAACCCCAAGCTGTACCTGCCCTGGGAGTGTTTGATGAGACAATGTAGAGGGAGCTTTACTCTGTATTTAACCCCCTGTACCTGCCCTGGGAGTGTTTGATGGGACAGTGTAGAGGGAGCTTTACTCTGTATCTAACCCCGTGCTGTACCTGCCCTGGGAGTGTTTGATGGGACAATGTAGAGGGAGCTTTACTCTGTATCTAACCCCCTGTACCTGCCCTGGAAGTGTTTGATGGGACAGTGCAGAGAGACCTTTACTCTGTATCTAACCCCCTGTACCAGCCCTGGGAGTGTTTGATGGGACAGTGTAGAGGGAGCTTTACTCTGTATCTAACCCCCTGTACCTGCCCTGGGAGTGTTTGATGGGACATTGTAGAGGGAGCTTTACTCTGTATCTAACCCCCTGTACCTGCCCTGGGAGTGTTTGATGGGACAGTGTAGAGGGAGCTTTACTCTGTATCTAACCACCTGTACCTGCCCTGGGAGTGTTTGATGGGATAGTGTAGAAAGCGAGAGTGAGAGAGGAACAGAGAGAGTGAGAGAGACTGACAGAGAGACAGGGAGACTGAAAGAGAGAGCAAGAGAGAGGGACTCTGTACCTAACCCCGTGCTTGACCTGCCCGGGGAGGTTTGATGGGACAGTGTGGAGGGAGATTAAATGCCCAACTCTCTCTGTCCCTCTCGCTTTCTCTCTGTCAGTCTCTCTCTCTCTGTCTGTTCCTCTCTCTCTCTCTTTCAGTCTCCCTGTCTCTCTCCTTCTTTTTATCTCTGTCGCCCTCTCACTCTCGCTCTCTCTTTCAGTCTCCCTGTCTCTCTCCCTCTCTGTATCTCTGTCCCTTTCTCTCTCTCGCTCTCTCTCTTTCAGGGTTCCTGTCTCTCTCCCTCTCTGTATCTCTGTTCCTCTCTCTCTCTCGCTCTCTGTCAGTCTCTCTGTCTCCCTCTCTCCGTCTTTCTCCCTCACTCTCTCCCTCGCTCCCAATTTCTATCCATCTATCTCTCTTTCACTTTTTCCTCTGTCTCTGCTGCTGTCCATTTCCGATCTCTCTCTTTCTTTCCCTTTTCTGTAACACGCTCTCTCTATCCCTAATTCTCTCACTCCTTCTCCCTGTCCACCTCTCTTATTCTCTCTCCCTGTCTCTCATTCCCATTCTGATGTGTCCTTGATTGAAAAGTACCCTGACATATTGCAGTCTGACTGTTTAAACCCACAGCAAGTAATCACATTTCTGGGACATTTTTGATTTTCTAACCATCCAATTGTGTGTTGGAATGTGTGGGGTAAATCTAGTTTCTCCATCTGAAAGCTTTGAGTGTTTCAGATTGAGCAGTATATGGGATCAAAGGCTGATTCAGACAATGCTTCTTTATGGAACGGTGGGATATCTTCGCAGGGCAGGAAATGGAGATCCAAGTTTTGTTGGTTTGAATAAGGTGTAAATACGATTGTGTCGCCCCCCTCACAGATACACAGGATTGAAGCTGTTTACCATCAATGCCCTGAAAGAATGAAATGGTTCAACAAGGTGTGACTGACTTCAAACTCTTCAAACACATGAAGGACCCAGAGACTGGGACCAATGCACAAAGCCCCGAGCCCAGGCAGGCAAACCAGGTTTGTTCACAGATCACCCATTTTGGTTTAGATTTCAAAAATATACTTTATTCAATGAAAATGTTCCCAATACATTGGAAAATAGTTCAGTACATTGCGATCAGCAGTTCCATGCAATTCATTTGGATGCTGACAGCATTTCCATACAATACACGAGCGTACATTTCATTTCAAGGTGGAGTTTAGTACAATCTGTAAACGCCGTTCCATGTAGCACTGTGTAAATAAGGGTATTACATGGAGCAGGTAAGGACAGGATTACATTACATTCCAGGATACATTTCAATCCCCATCACCAATCACGTTACAGGTAGCACTGTGTCGATGGAAGCAGGACACGCAACGGATGAGAATACATTGAGATGTCTTTACAAGTTACTAAACAGTGCAGAAACTGACATTATACATGACACAACACAGGTGTGTTTTAGTACATGGGGTTCGATGTATACAAGCAGATTAACAAGTACAGGCCGAGGGGGGTCTGATTCCATCCCCTGGCGATGAGACATTCTGTCAAACGTGTTCGACATTCTGCTCAGGGAACCGTCTGTTAGATAATCTCACTCTGCACTGTCCCATCAAACACTCCCAGGGCAGGTACAGGGGGTTAGATACAGAGTAAAGCTCCCTCTACACTGTCCCATCAAAAACTCCCAGACCAGGTACAGGGGTTAGATACAGAGTAAAGCTGCCTCCACACTGTCCCATCAAGCACTCCCAGGGCAGGTACAGGGGGTTAGATACAGAGTAAAGCTCCTTCTACACTGTCCCATCAAACACTCCCGGGGAAGGTACAGGGGGTTAGATACAGAGAAAAGCTCCCTCTACACTGTCCCATCAAACACTCCCGGGGCAGGTACAGGGGGTTAGATACAGATTAAAGCTCCCTCTACACTGTGCCATCAAACATTCCCGGGGCAGGTACAGGGGGTTAGATACAGAGTAAAGCTCCCTCTACACTGTCCCATCAAACACTCCCAGGGCAGGTACAGCACAGGTTAGATACAGAGTAAATGTCCCTCTACACTGTCCCATCAAACACTCCCAGGGCAGGTACAGCACGGGTTAGATACAGAGTAAATGTCCCTCTACACTGTCCCATCAAACACTCCCAGGACAGGTACAGGGGGTGAGATACAGACTAAAGCTCCCTCCACACTGTCCCATCAAACACTCCCAGGGCAGGTACATGGGGTTAGAGACAGAGTAAATCTCCCTCTACAATGTCCCATCAAACTCTCCCAGGGCAGGTACAGGGGGTTAGATACAGAGTAAAGCTCCCTCTACACTGTCCCATCAAACACTCCCAGGGCAGGTACATGGGGTTAGAGACAGAGTAAAGCTCCCTCTACACTGTCCCATCAAACTCTCCCATGGCAGGTACAGGGAGTTAGATACAGAGTAAAGCTCCCCCTACACTGTCCCATCAATCACTCCCAGGGCTGGTACATGGGGTTAGATACAGAGTAAAGCTCCCTCGACACTATCCCATCAAACACTCCCAGGGCAGGTACAGCACGGGGTTATATGCGGAGATAAGAACATAAGAAATAGGAGCAGGATTAGTCCATATGGCCCCTCGAGCCTGCTCCACCATTTAATATGATCATGGCTGATCCGATCATGGACTCAGGTCCAATTCCCTGCCCGCTCCCAATAAACCCTTATCCCTTATCGGTTAAGGAACTGTCTATCTCTGTCTTAAATATATTCAATGTCCCGGCTTCCACAGCTCTCTGAGGCAGCGAGTTCCACAGATTTACAACCCTCTGAGAGAAGAAATTCCTCCTCATCTCAGTTTTAAATGGGCGGCCCCTTATTCTAAGACCATGTCCCCTAGTTCTAGTCTCCCCCATCAGTGGGAACATCCTCTCTGCATCCACCTTGTCGACCCCCTCATTATCTTATCTGTTTCATTAGTTAGTTACCTGCGATCTTATAATTAATTACATTTGGAGAGAGCACCTCTCTGTTTGTCTCTCTGTCTCACTCCCTCTACCTCCCTCTCCCTCTCTCCCTCGCTCTATCTGTCTATCTCTCCCATTCTGTCTCGCTTCCTCTCTCTCCCTCTGTCTCTGTCTCTCTCCCTCTCTCCCACTCTGTATCGCTTAATCGCTCTCTCTTTTTCTCTCTCTCTCTCTTTCTCTCCCTCTCTCTCTACCTCTCTCTCTCCCTCTCTCTCTCAATTGTTCTCTCTTTCGCTCTATCTCTCTCCCTCTCTGTCTCGCTCTCTCACACTATATCTCTCCCTCTTTCCCCTTCTCTCTCTCTCTCTCTCTATGTTCCTCCCTCCCTCCCTCTCTCTCTGTCTCTCTCTCTCTCTCACACACACTATCTCTCTCTCTCTCTCTACTCGCTCGCTCTTTATCTGTCTCTATCTCTCTGTCTCTATCTCGCGCTCTCACGTTCTGTCTCTCTCTCTGTCTCACTCTGTCTCTCTCTCTCTCTCTCTCTCTCTCTCTCTCTCTCTCTCTCTCTCTCTCTCTCTCTCTCTCTCTCTCTCTCTCTCTCTCTCTCTATCTGTCTCCCTCTCTACCTGTCTCTCTCTATCTCTCACTCTCGCTCTCTATTTCCGTCTCTCTTTCTTTCTCTCTCTCTCTCTCTCTCTCTCTGTCACCCTATCTTTCTGTCTGTCTCTCTCTCACTCACTCTGTGTTTCTCTCTCTCTCTATCTCTCTATTTCTGTCTTTTTCTCTCTGTCTTTCACTCTATCTCTGTCTCTCACTCTGTCTCTCTCTCTCGCGCTCGCTCTCTCTCGCTTTCTGCCTGTTTCTCTCTGTCTCTCCATCTCTCTGTCTATCTTCGTAGCTCCCTCTCTCTTTCTCTCACTCTCGCTCTCTGTCTGTCTCTCTGTCTCTCTCTGTTTCACTCTTTCTCTCTTTTTTTCTCTCCATCTTTCCCTCTCTGTCCCTCTCTCCCTCTCGCTCTGTCACTCTCTCTCTCTCTGTATCTCTCCATGTCTTAATCTCCATCTTTCCCTCTCTCCTATCAATCTCAATCATTCTCTCTCTCCTATCAATCTCTCTCTCTCTCTCTCTCTCTCTCTCTCTCTCTCTCTGTCGATCTCTCTCTCTGTCTTTCTCTCTGTCTTACTCTCTGTCTCTCTCTCTCTGTCTGTCTGTCTCTCTCTCTCTCACTTTCTTCCTGTCTCTCTCTCTCGAGCTCTGTCTCTCTCGGTCTCTCTCTCTCTCTCTCTCTCTCTCTCGAGCTCTGTATTTTTCTCTGTCTCTCTCTCTCTCTCGCTCTCTCACCTTCTCTCTCTATCTCGCTCCGTCTCTCTCTCTCTCTCAGTCTCACTCTCTGTATCTCTCTATAATTCTGTCTCTCTATCTCTCTCTCTGTTTCTGTTTCTCTCTCCATATTTCCCTCTCTCTCTGTCTCCCTCTCACTCTCGCTTTATCTCTCTCTCTCTCTGTATCTTTCCATGTCTTTATCTCTGTCTTTCCCTCTCTCTATCAATCTCCCTATCTCTGTCTCCTTTTCTGTCTCTCTCTCGCTCTGTCTCTCTCTCAAACTGTCCCTCTCTCTGTTCCTCTCTGTCTCTCTCTCTCGGTCTACCTCTCTCTGACACCCTCTGTCTCTCTCTCCCTCTGTCACACTCACTCTCTCTGTCTCGTTCTCTTGCTCTCTCTCTCACTCTCTCTGTCTTGTTTTCTCTGTCTCTCTCTCTCTCTATCCCTCTCACTCTATCCCTCTCTCCCTTCCTCCCTCTCTCTCTCTGAGTTTCTCACTCTGTCTCTCTGTCTCTCTCTCTATTCTCTCTTTCCATCTCTATCTCTCTCTCGCTCTGTCTCTCTCCCAAACTGTCCCTCTCTCTGTTCCCCTCTCTGTCTCTCTCCCTCTGTCTCTCTCTCTCTCTGACACTCTTTGCCTCTCTCTCGCTCTATCTGTCACACTCACTCTCTCTGTCTCGTTCACTTGCTCTGTCTCTCTCTCTCTGTGTCTCGTTCTCTCTGTCTCTCTCTCTCTCTATGTCTCTTTCTCTGATTCTCTCTGTCTGTATCTGTCTCTCTATGTCTCTTTCTTGTCTCTCTCTGTCTCTCCCTCTATCTCTCTCTCCCTCTTTCTGTCTCTCTCTCTCTCTATCTGTCACACTCACTCTCTCTGTCTCTCTCTGTCTCGTTCACTCGCTCTGTCTCTCTCCATGTCTCAATCTCTCTGTCCCCCTCTCTCTCTCTATGTCTCTTTCTCTGCCTCTCTCCGTCTCTCCTTTTTCTCTCTCTATTCCTCTCTCTCTCTGACTCTCTCTCTCTCTCTCTCTGACTCTCTCTCCTTATCTGTTTCTCACTCTCTGTATCTCTCTTTGAATCCCTCTCTTTCCCTCCCTCTCTGTCTCCCTCTCCCTGTCTCTGTATCTCTCCCTCTGTCTCTCTCTGTCTGTATGTCTGTCTCTTTCCCTCTATATCTCTCTGTCTCTCTGAAGCTTTCCCAGAACCACAGTGACAATGCACACACCGATCTTCAGTCATCCATTTTACTTTTGTTAATGGTCGCCACTTTATGTTAACACTGGGAGATTGATTACAGAGACCGACTACTTTCTAATTTAACGTTGGCTGCTTAAAGGTGAACTAACCCGGGGAGTGTTTGATGGGACAGTGTAGAGGGAGCTTTACTCTGTATCTAACCCCCTGTACCTGCCCTGGGAGTGTTTGATGGGACAGTGTAGAGGGAGCTTTACTCTGTATCTAACCCCGTGTTGTACCTGCCCTGGTAGTGTTGATGGGACAGTGTAGAGGGAGCTTTTATCTGTATCTAACCCCCAGTACCTGCCCTGGTAGTGTTTGATGGGACAGTGTAGAGGGAGCTTTACTCTGTATCGAACCCTGTGCTGTACCTGCCCTGTGAATGTTTGATGGGACAGTGTGGAGGGAGCTTTACACTGTATCTAACCCCCTGTACCTGCCCTGTGAGTGTTTGATGGGACAGTGTAGAGGGAGCTTTAGTCTGTATCTAACCCCGTGCTGTACCTGCCCTGGGAGAGTTTGATGGGACAGTGTAGAGGGAGCTTTACTCTGTATCTAACCCCGTGCTGTACCTGCCCTGGGAGAGTTTGATGGGACAGTGTAGAGGGAGCTTTACTCTGTATCTAACCCCGTGCTGTACCTGCCCTGGGAGAGTTTGATGGGACAGTGCAGAGGGAGCTTTACTCTTTATCGAATCCGTGCTGTACCTGCCCTAGGAGAGTTTGATGGGAGGATATCTTCGCAGGGCAGGAAATGGAGAAGCAAGTTTTGTTGGTTTTAATAAGGTATAAATTCGATTGTGTCGCCCCCTCACAGATACACAGGATTGAAGCTGTTTACCATCAATGCCCTGGAAGAATGAAATGGTTCAACAAGGTGTGACCGACTTCAAACTCTTCAAACACATGAAGGACCCAGAGACTGGGAGCAATACACAAAGCCCCGAGCCCAGACAGGCAAACCAGGTTTGTTCACAGATCACCCAGACACGTGTCCTGGTGTAAAATGGTCAACCACGCATCTCATGTAAAATGGGTACTCAGTGTCGCCCAAACTAATCCCACTGTCCCGCTCTCTCCCCATAGTCCTGTATCAATCTCCAAACTAATCCCACTGTCCCGCTCTCTCCCCATAGTCCTGTATCAATCTCCAAACTAATCCCACTGTCCCGCTCTCTCCCCATAGTCCTGTATCAATCTCCAAACTAATCCCACTGCCCCGCTCTCTCCCCATAGTCCTGTATCAATCCTCAAACTAATCCCACTGCCCCGCTCGTTCCCCATAGTCCTTTATCAATCCCCAAACTAATCCCACTGTCCCGCTCTCTCCCCATAGTCCTGGATCAATCCCCAAACTAATCCCACTGCCCCGCTCTCTCCCCATAGTCCTGTATCAATCCCCAAACTAATCCCACTGCCCAACTCTCTCCCCATAGTCCTGGATCTATCCCCAAACTGATCCCACTGCCCCGCTCTCTCCCCATAGTCCTGGATCTATCCCCAAACTAATCCCACTGCCTCGCTCTCTCCCCATAGTCCTGTATCAATCCCCAAACTAATCCCACTGCCCCACTCTCTCTCCATAGCCCTGTATCAATCTCCAAACTAATCCCGCTGCCCCGCTCTCTCCCCATAGTCCTGTATCAATCCCCAAACTAATCCCACTGCCCCGCTCTCTCCCCGTAGTCCTGTATCAATCCCCAAACTAATCCCACTGCCCCGCTCTCTCCCCATAGTCCTGTATCAATCCCCAAACTAATCCCACTGCCCCGCTCTCTCCCCGTAGTCCTGTATCAATCCCCAAACTAATCCCACTGCCCCGCTCTCTCCCCATAGTCCTGTATCAATCCCCAAACTAATCCCACTGCCCCGCTCTCTCCCCATAGTCCTGTATCAATCCCCAAACTAATCCCACTGCCCGCTCTCTCCGCATAGTCCTGTATCAATCCCCAAACTAATCCCACTGCCCCGCTCTCTCCCCATAGTCCTGTATCAATCCCCAAACTAATCCCACTGCCCCGCTCTCTCCCCATAGTCCTGTATCAATCCCCAAACTAATCCCACTGCCCCACTCTCTCCCTATAGCGCTGTATCAATCCCCAAACTAGCTCTCTCTCTGTCTCTGTCTCTGTCTGTCTCTCGCTCTCTGTCTGTCTCTCTGTCTCTCTCTCATTCTCCCTCTCTCTTTCTCTCTCTCTGTCTCTCTCTCTCTGTCTCTCTCTCCCTCTCTCTCTCTGTCTCTCTCTCTCTGTCTCTCTCTCCCTCTCTCTCTCTGTCTGTCTCTGTCTCTCTGTTTCTCTCTCTATCTGTCTGCCTATCTCTGTCTTTCTCTCTATCTGTCACTCGATCTCTCTCTGTCTACCTCTCGCTGTCTCTCTCTCCGACTGTCTCTCTCTGTCTCCCTGTCTCTCTCCTTCTGTGTTTCTCCCTCTCTCTCTTGTTAACTCTCTCTGTCTTTCTCTCGCGCGCTCTCTTATTTTATGTCCAACTGTCTCTCTCTCTCTGTCTGTCTCTCTCTCTGTCTATCTCTCTCTGTCTCTGACTCTCTCTTTCTCTCTCTATCTGTCTCTTTCTCTGTCTTTCTCTCTCTCTCTCTCTGTCGCTCTCTCTATGTCTCTCTCTCTCTCTCTGTGCCTCTCTGCCTCTCTATATATCTCTGTCTCTATCTCTCTCTATCGGTGTCTATCTCTATCTTTCTCACTCTCTCGCTCTCTGTCTCTCTCGGTATCTTTGTTTGTATCTCTTTCGCTCTCTATATATGTCTGTCTCTCTATCTCTCTCTATCTATTTCTAGCTCACTCTCTCTCTCTCACTCTCACTCTCTCTCTCTCTCTCCCTCTCTCTCTCTGTCTTTCTCTCTCTCTATCTCTCCGTCTCTCTGTCTTTATCTGTCTTCCCCTCTGACTCCCTGCCTCTCTCTGTCTCTGTCTCTCTAATCTCTCTCACTCTGTCTCTCTCTCTGTCTCTCTCTCTGTCTTGCGCTGCCTCGCTCTCTCTCTCTCTGTCATTGCCTGTCCCTCCCTGTCTTTCTCTGTCTTTTCCCCGGCTCTCTCTCTCTCTCTTTCTCGCCGTCTCTGTTTCTCGCTCTCTTTATCTTTCCCTCTGTCTCTGTCTATCTCTCTCCCTCCCTCTTGCTCTGTCTCTCTCTCTCTCTCTGAATCTCTCCATGTCTTTATCTCTGCCTTTCCCTCTCTCTCCATATCAATCTCTCTCTCTCTGTCTCTCTCCCACTCTGTATCTCTCTGTCTCTGTCTCTCTCTCTCTTTCAGTCTCTCTGTATATCTCTCCCTCTCTCTCTCTCTGTCGCTTTGCAGCTCTCCCAGAACCACAGTGACAATGCACACACCGATCTTCAGCCATCCATTTTACATTTGTTAATGGTCGCCATTTTATGTTAGCACTGGGAGATTGATTACAGAGACCGACTACTCTCTAATTTAACGTTAGCTGCTTAAAGGTGTACCTGCCCTGGGAGTGTTTGATGGGACAGTGTAGAGGGAGCTTTACTCTGTATCTAACCCCTGTACCTGCCCTGGGAGTGTTTGATGGGACAGTGTTGAGGGAGCTTTACTCTGTATCTAACCCCGTGTACCTGCCCTGGGAGTGTTTGATGGGACAGTGTAGAGGGAGCTTGACCCTGTATCTAACCCCGTGTACCTGCCCTGGGAGTGTTTGATGGGACAGTGTCGAGGGAGGTTTATTCTGTATCGAACCCCCTGTACCTGCACTGGGGTGTTTGATGGGAGAATATCTTCGCAGGGCAGGAAATGGAGAAGCAAGTTTTGTTGGTTTGAATAAGGGGTAAATTTGATTGTATCGCCCTCTCACAGATACACAGGATTGAAGCTGTTTAGCATTAATGCCCTGAAAGAATGAAATGATGTGACCAACTTCAAACTCTTCAAACACATGAAGGACCCAGAGACTGGGACCAATACACAAAGCCCCGAGCCCAGGCAGGTAAACCAGGTTTGTTCACAGATCACCCAGACACGTGTCCTGGTGTAAAATGGTCACCACGCATCTCATGTAAAATGAGTGCTCAATTTCACCCAAACTAATCCCACTGCCCCGCTCTCCCCCCATAGTCCTGTATCAGTCCCCAAACTAATCCCACTGCCCCGCTCTCTCCCCATAGTCCTGTATCAATCCCCAAACTAATCCCACTGCCCCGCTCTCTCCCCATAGTCCTGTATCAATCCCAAACTAATCCCACTGCCCCGCTCTCTCCCCATAGTCCTGTATCAATCTCCAAACTAATCCCACTGCCCCGCTCTCTCCCCATAGTCCTGTATCAATCCCCAAACTAATCCCACTGCCCCGCTCTCCCCATAGTCCTGTATCAATCCCCAAACTAATCCCACTGCCCCGCTCTCTCCCCATAGTCCTGTGTCAATCCCCAAACTAGCTCCATCTCTGTCTCTCTCTCTCTCTCTCTCTTTCTCTGTCTCTCTCTCGCTGTCCGGCTCTCTCAGTCCCTCTGTCTGTCTGTCTGTATCTCTTTACCTCTCTATATATATCTTTCTCTCTCTATCTGTTTCTAGCTCTCTCTCTCTCTCTCTTTTTCCCTGTCTCTCTGTGTCTCTGTCTCCCTCGCTCTCTCTCTCTCTCTCTGTCTCTCTCTCTCTCTCTACCTCTCTCTCTGTCTAACTCGCTCTGTCTGTCGCTCTTCCTCTCTCTATCAATCTCTCTGTCTTTCTCTGTCTTCACCTCTGTCTCGCTCGCTCTCTTTCTCTCTCTTTCTCTCTCTCATTCTCCCTCGCTCTCTCTCTGTCTCTCTCTCTCGCTCTCTCTCTGTCTCTCTCTCTCTCTCTCCTCCTCTCTCCCTGTCTCTCTCTATCTCTCTCTCTGCCTCTGTCTCCCTCTCTCTCTGTCTCTGTCTCCCTCCCTCTCTCTGTCTCTCTCTCTGTCTCTCCGTGTCTCTCTCCTGTCTTTCTCCCCCTCCCTCTCTCTCTCCATCTCTGTTTCTCTCTCTCTCTATCTTTCCCTCTCTGTCTCTCTGTCTCTCTCACTCTCTCTCTCTCTCGCTCTCTGTCTCTGTCTATCTCTCTCTACTGTCTCTATCTGTCTCTCTCTCTCTGTCAGTATATCTTTCCCTCTATATATCTCTATTTTTCTCTCTCTGTTTCTCTCTCTCTCTCTCTCTCTCTCTATGTCTGTCTCTCTGTCTCTCTCCCTCTCTCTCTCTGTGTCTCTCTGTCTCTGTCTCTCGCTCTCTCTGTCTCTGTCTCTCACTTTGTCTGATTATCTGCGTCTCTCTCTCTCTCTGCCTGCCGATCTCTCTGTCTCTCTCTCTCTCTCTCTCTCTCTCTCTGTCTCGCTCTCTCGCTCTCTGGCTCTCTCGCACTTTCTCTGTCTGCATCTCTTTCCCTCTCTATATAACTCCATATTTCTCGATCTATTTCTAGCTCTCCCTCTCTCTCACTCTCTGTGCCTGTCTCTCGCTCCCTCTCCCTCTCTGTCTCTCTGTCTTTCTGTCTCTCCCTGTCTTTCTCTGTCTTTCCCCCTATTGCTCTCTCTATCTGTCTCTGTTACTCTCTCGTTGTATCTTTCCTCTCTCTCTCTGTCTCCCTCTCCCTCTTGCTCTCTCTCTCTCTCTCTCTCTCTCTCTCTCTCTCTCTCTCTCTCTCTCTCTCTCTCTCTCTCTATCAATCTCTGTCTCCCTCTCTGACTATCTCTCCCTGTCTCTCTCTCTCTCTCGCTCACTCTCTCTCTCGGTCACCCTCTCTTTCTCTCTCTCTCTCTCTCTCTCTCTCACTCTCTCTATCCGTGTTTCTCTCTCTCTGTCTCTATTTCTGTCTTTCTCTCTCTGTCTCTCATTCTCTGTCTCTCTCCCTCTCGCTCTCTCTCTCACTCACTCTCTCCCTCTCTCTGTCTCGCTCTCTGTATCTCTCTCTTTCTTTATCTCTGTCTTTC